>NC_140283.1:6341688-6399188 GCF_964030765.1 Micromesistius poutassou | reverse complement strand
GTGTGTGTGTGAATGAGTTTGTGAAATACTACTTAACTTCCCAGATGACAATATCCCTCCTTCCATCCTGGGAAAATGAATGACAAAACTGAGTGAATTGTTGGGGCAGGCCACATCCCGCACATGAATGATGACATATCTGTTCAGTATGATAATGACAGAGGCCATAGCACAGCTTCACCTGCCGTAGGCTATACTGGTGCTGCATAATCATGGATTCTCAAAAGCCAACATTTCCATCTCCCTTTGTCGCATATTAAACCTTCTCTCTATTAAAGTAGAGAGAAGATATATATTGTGTGGCCATGGTTAAGATGTGGTAGATTGGAGAGTTGATTTTCCACTGGTCACAACTGCTTTTCGTTGCTGTGATGATAGGTGCGCTCCTGTTTCACAAACTGTATATTATTCACAACATAAGCAAATGTCTGTTTACATCGGGGGTGGAAAAGAGGAGTGTGTGTGAGAGTAAGCGACAGACAGAGAGGATAGATGAGAAGGGGGAAGCTGATTCATGCTCATGCATCTGTCTCTGTGTCTCTCTCCGTCTATCAGCTGATTCAGTTTCTGTTCAGCCAGATGCAACCCAACTCACCCAGCTCTGTGGGCCTGAAGAGAAAGCTGTGAGTAATGATGCGTACACACACACACACACACACACACACACACACACACACACACACACACACACACACACACACACACACACACACACACTTCAGAGAGGGACAAATCATCAAAAGTGTGACAATCACAGGCCAAGTGGAACACAGGGAAGGGCTGGCTCAGCTGACCCTCTGAACAATCCGTCCACTATGAATGAGCTGCTGAGTCAGACACACACACACACACACACACACACACACACACACACACACACACGCGCACGCGCGCGCACACACACACACACACAGTGAGGCAGAGCAGAGAGCGTGACCTAGCTCCAGGCTGTATGTGAAGTGCTGATTCAGCCCTGCTACTGTGGGTGGCGTGTGAACAAACATGGCATGAGTTACACTATATACTACGTAGGTGGAAGCCAAGAACAGAAGAGAGATATTTTATATCTATTTTATACCATACATATACCTGCAAATGTACATTTTGGCAGGTTGATAGGTGAACGGATAGGATCCGGTATACTGCGCTAACAGCCTTTGGTTTAGGTTTTCAGGTGTATAGGGCTTGTACATTGTGATGTCACATCACAATGCCTCCATTACAAAGGCCTAGGAGCATAGGAATGTTATTGTTAGTAATGGTGTTTTGGGGCATTGTTAATTAATTATGGGGTCACTATGGGGTGAAATCGTTGAGTTTGAAACTGCCACAGCGTTGCTCATGCAAGACGTGGCAAAACAACGTTTTGTAATGCCACTTGAGTCATTACAAAATGTCCGCCAACTAAAAAATCCTATGATGAATTCTGATGTACAAGCCCTATTTCACTAAATAAACATTAGTTGTTCAAAATCGTTCCCCATCACGGATATAGTGCACTATATATGGTGCTCGCCATTTTGTAGTGGTGTTTGAATTCTCAGTGGTTCATTTCATTCACTATATAGTGGACAATAAAATACCCAACATATGAGTGAACATACGATGTTCCCTACTTGTTACTCCCGTATACCACAATGCAATGCAGTCGTGTTTTACTGACACAAATGAGGTGAAAATGTAGAGGTAGAAATGTTCAGCGTGGTGTCTGAATTCTCTTTTGTTCGTTCCCTATAAAGTTCACTATATCATAAACATTACATAGGGAAGAGTGAGTGAGTGAATAGAGAACGAGTTCGAACACAGCTACTGTTATCACAGAGGTGTAATAGCAGGGGTAATCACAGGTGGATCTCATGACGTTAATTATATGGGCATTGGCATGTCATCGTTAGCTTAATGAGCTACACCTGTTTGTGCGACTACTCTTAAACCTGTGTGACGAAGGCCAATTCAGCAGCATAAACTGAAAAACATATAAAACAACCAGAGAACATTAACATCTTGAGGAGGGAGCGTGTGTGTATAACTAATATCAATCATTAAATATTGGTTACTTTCATCTATAACGTTATTGGTTTTTCATCGACTTAATCAGCTCAAATTAAATTATTCTTCTTTGAGCCAATTGTTTTTGTGTTGTCTAGTCTATAGTTTTTATTTGACTGTTGTTGTTAATGTTGGATTTGTAGCGCATTGATTTTGAACTTTGGAAAGGCAGAGGTGTCCCATTATGGAAAAATGAATCCTCTTAACATCTCAATTTGAAGCAAAAGCCCTCTTTATAATTAAATAATATTGAAAAGGAAAAACCGGAATTTGTATTTTTCTCCCCAAATAAAATGTTCCCCCTTCCCATATTACAATTTTAATTTAAAAAGAAAATTGAAAGAAAAATCTGGAATCCACACATGACTGTTCCATGTGACAGCTAGTTGCTAGGCAGAACAGTAATATCTGGCGGTTCCTTTAGGCCCCTGATGTTAGACGAGGGCTCCCCCAGTGCTCCTGCCTCTAAGTTCAGCCATGGCCACACCATGGAGGCCCTTCAGGAGCCATTCTACATCCAGTCGGTAAGGAGCCTGCACGTAACACACACCACACTGTCTAACGAACATAGCTTAGTTAAACCCTCAGGTGTCAACATAAATGTTGTTTCATCCAGCTTGAATGTGTTTGATTGTCAAAATGTATGAAATGGAATAACTTGAAAACTCACATTTGTGTGTGTGTTGTCGGGTATAACTCTTGAGTTACATCTGACAACACAGTTGGATACACTCCTCAAGTGTATCCACCTTTAATTAGATATTTAATTGTCAAATTTATATAAAAATCTTCTGATACAATAAGTGAGGAAATGCCTGTACATTAAAAAAAATGATAAAGATTATATTCTAAATACAGTTTTTTAATCATGAGGCCTATATGGTATGTTGTTCATTGAAACTAACATCAGAGGGAGACATTTCAACCCACACACCAAGCTCAAGTTATCAAATACCCATTAAGAAGTCATGTTAGTGTTCACAGAGCGGCTCCACAGCCTGATATATTGATGTGATAATTAAAGGAAAACTTCAGGATCTTTCAACCTATTTTCCAATCATTTTGGGAGTATAGTATGAATGTGATCATCAATTAAAGGATTACGTTTCAGCCCATTTTGAAAGATTACGGCTGCATCAATACTGGGCCCATTTTGAAAATGTTTGTCTGCATTAGTCCCTTAGACCAAAATGATCCCATTAAATAACATTAAACATTAAATAATCCCAAGGTTTTTCATTAAGAAGCCATAATCATATGGTATTCTATTACTTTAGCTTTAGATTTGAATATCATATCCATCATGATTGCCTTTTCTCCTTATCTTCTTTGTCAGCCATCAAATGAAGGGGCCTCTTGTTCTACCAGTGGGATAACCGGGGGACCAATCATATCAGATGTCACTGACATGTCCCAGCAAACCAGCATGGACCTCCAGTTGCAAACCAATGAGACAAGGTAATTGATGGGACAGTAATAATACATTTCAGATATTTTGTGAGAGAGAGAGAGAGAGGGGAGCCAGCTAGCCGGACCACCTCACACCAAGCAGTTCAAACACTTCACACACAGCATGAGATGAGTGTGTGAAACCCTACAGAGTGTGGTTCCCCTCCACAGAGACAAGTGCCTGATGCTCATCAAAGAGGAGCCTGTCAGCCCAGGAGTCAGAGGAGGAGGAGGAGGAGGAGGAGGAGGAGGAGGAGGGACAGTTGTGGGTGCAGAAGCCGGGCTGCTGCCCTCCTCCTGTGAGGTCTGCTCCTCCGAGCCCCCCGTCCTCCCCGTGGCCATGGTCCAGTCCGTCCTGGAGGGGAGGGGCTCCGTGACCTCGCTGGTGGAGAGGAGGAGCAAGAGAAGTGCACTGGAGAGGTGAACACACACGCACACACCCACACACTCGCATGCACACACACACACACATGCACAAGGACATACACGTGCATAGACACTAGTTACATGTTACGGGCTCAATGTATGTGTGTTATAAATCAAATATATTTACAGGCATGTAAATGTAGAGTGGCACAGCTGCGTTACCATGTGTGTTTGTGTGTGTGTGTGTGTGTGTGTGTGTGTACGTGCGTGCATGCACGTGCGTGCGTGCATGCGTGCGTGTGTGTGTGTGTGTGTCTGTGTGTGTGTGTGTGTGTGTGCATACAGGGGGGAGGTGTCTGACGCAGTGGAGAATGTGGACATGAACCTGGAGGACTTGCAGCAGCTCCTGCTCAGGAGCCATCAGCAAGGCCCTGTGGAGACGGGGACCACCGCTGTTATGGACGTCAGTACACACACACCACACATGTCTGCACACAACGTACCGGGATGATACGTTACAAATACAAATTGGGCAAACAGTATGGGATAATGTATGGGAGGGAACGTGGGCAGTGTTTGACTTCAGCGTATTTCTAAACTGTTTCGTATAGACTCTGCGTTGTGTATTTCTTTGTCGTAGAAGTAATTCTGAAAAAAACGAAAGTGATACACACACACACACACACACACACACATACTGATACACGCACACACAAACGCAAGCACACAGAAACAGATAGCACATATTGTTGTGAATGCTGAAAATTACAATCTTTTTATGTGTCTTCTTCTCCTTTTCTTCAATCAACAGCCCTTCAATCTAAGCCTGCCTCTTACAGAGTGGAACTTCACTGAGATGGAGTCCAACCTGAAATCAGTGAGTCCTGAACAACACATTCATACCGACAGACTCACTGACTGAATGATGACTGTGCACTATGGTGAAATGATCTTTGTGATGAATGGGATAATGGAAGACATGGGTAAGCCCTGCATAACGCTGTCGGTGTGCATTCTGTGGTAGTACATGTTCCAGAACCAGGAAGCTGAAGCCTTTTCCACTACTGGCTGTGAGGAGCAATGACGGACCGACCACAGGCCAAAGATTGACCAAGTAAGAAGTAGAAGCCAGTGTAAGAGTATCACCGCTCTCTATCTTCTTCCTCTATGAAGAACATGTGAATGTGTGTCTTTCTCTCCGCCAAACCAAAGAAGCTGCCATCCCCCTACATCGATGCCGTTCATTCATGCAAAACTCACAACAGTTTCAACAGAAGACAATGGAGCCTGGAGAAGTACATTGGAATCGTCTTGCAATCGTCTTCTCAGACCCTCCTTTTCATATCTCCAATTGAAAAAAACAACAACAACAAGTTCCATTCCTCATCAGTGCTGTGGAAGCAGCATCCTACAGCGGTGTGATTGGGCCCGCAGGTCTGTGCGAGGAACCATGCTGCTAGGAGGACCGGATGATCAGTTCAGCACAACGCCGACAAGGCCCTCGGCCTCACAGGCCACGGGGGAATCTTTGAAACCGGGTGGATTCTTCATCACACCATCACTGTTTCACCACATGGAAAATGATAAGGGGCTGATGTGCTGCAGTGCTTGCTCAATGGCAATGGCAGGGCACTTCCTCGCAGTGATGGGCAGTACGTCAGTTAGTTGGCGGCGGTGGTGGTGGTGGTGATGGTAAACAATTACAGTGTTTTTACTGATGGCCACTATGTGCAAGGTGACAACAACAGCAACTCAGCTCGTCAGGCGAAATGAGGGCTTATCAGCTGTTGATCAGGGATACTTTAGCAGGTGACCAGAAGGAGACAATCATGGGATTCCCCCAGTAACCCTTCCTGGTGCTGGGGGAGCCCACCCACTGACATTCATAGACTATGGTTGGTAAGGTTGTAACTCAAAGTGGTTATTCCAACACCAACATTGGGGGGTGTTTATAACCAGATCCCAATAACCACACACATTACTGGAGAATGTAACCGAAGAAATACTACTTGGTTTGTATGCACTTTAGTCATTGTGTGTTAGTGTGAGTGTTCTTGCTTACGGAGGTGATGTTTGGAGATGAATATTTGGAGGTGGATATTTGGTCACACTTTATGATAACGTTCAGTGTTACTGTGCGTTCACACCAAAAGCGAATATTCGCGTTGCGTTGTGTGTTCGCGCAAGCAAACAAACCTTACTTGTTACTTGTCCATTTCATTCTCAACCATGGCCGAGATAACCAGCACTACAAGTCTTAACTTGTGTTGGAAGTACCGGACTTGCATTGAATTTGTATGGATTCGCGGCATTCCTTTTTTTTTTGGTGTGAACGCATCATGAAGTAATTTAGAAGCTTTTAGTTAATGATTAACCAAACATTAATATACGTTTGTAGATTATTAATAAGTGCTATGGATATCATCAGCCTACCAGCCTACCGCTGATCTATCTATCATACATCTGGGCGGACAATCACACTTGTTATCACTAGAGGGTCAATTTAGAATACATGGTTTGTAATGTCAAATCAACATTACTGTTGATAAAATAGGGCCCTTTAACAAAGCACTTATGAATGTCCTCAATAACTAAAGCATTTTAAATTAATCTTTTCTTAATGATTAGTTCATTATTAACTAAAGGCTTTTAAATTACTTAACATTATTATAAAGTGATACCGGGCATTTTTTTTGCATTATTTTCATGGTCCACAAAATATGTTAAATATGTTTACAAAAATCTTAAAAAAGATATATATATATATTGAAATACAATGATAAAGCGCTCCTTCGTGACGCATTACCCTTTGAAAACAATAACTGTCTATTTGCCAGCCTTTTTATACAGGCATTGATAAATATTGTATTCTCAGTCTATTTCAATGTAATGGGTCAAAATGGATTGGAAGGATTTTTCATATAACAATAATATTATATTGCATCTTTGCACATGTTGTATGTATCTTTTGAGGAATAGCTCAAGTATACAGACTGCATACTATATCTTTCTTGAAATGGCCTGGGGCTCCCTTGATCTGACAGAGTCAGGAAACTCTGGCTCTGCCTGTCTTAATGTCATAGACAGGACTTTTATTTCACAATTTGATAACATCCAAGTTAAAACAGCAACAGGAAACTGCAACACTCACAGCTATTTGCTTAGTGCCATTACATTTGAGGTTACCTGTTCAATGTACTTTAAAATGCATCCACTAATGTAACACGTCTTTATGGACAACTCAATCAGCAACAAAAAAAGTATAACTTTGAAGTTACATTTACTTCTGCATGGTATCTAATTCCATGCTTTCAATAGTTTGTACCGTTAAATTGTGAGCTGGACCATGGATGCAGGTTCATATTTCTAAAAGAAGCACTTCTTTAGCAAATATACTACTTATGGAAAACTAGAACCAGTTCTTATTCCATTGTGCAATATTAAACTCAGTCGTTAAGGTTCTGAAGCTGCAACACATTGATGACATTAGGAATGTATAGAGGGGAGCATTGCAGCTGGGTATGTCATAGTTGGTTAAAAAAGTACTGCCTAACAGAATATTAGCTTTCTACTGAATGCAATAGCTGTGGAAGGTACTCTATGTTAGCTTTTTTTCTTTTTTCTCAAAAACGTGTTCAGATTATTATAGTTCTAAAAATAATATACCAGTAGATACTATACATTTTTGTTTTATACAAACTATTTTCGGCCTTATTAAACTGGAACTTTTAACCAATTATGATTGCTCCTAAACATTCAGAAAAGGTCAAAGGGTGAATTGTAACCTCACTTAAAGGGATACGCCAAGTTATCTGTAAATAGCTTTTTGCCTATTTGACCAGATTAAGATAAATTGATTAATTCAAAATTCATCAATGTATGTCCTTAAGGGGAGTTTTCTGGGTTAGCATTTGCTTTCCGTTTGCCGATTTCTTTAACTTTAACTAGCTCCTGTTTTATGTGAGGGGACTACACAGGGAAAGCAAATGCCAGCCCACTTCTGGACGCACAATAATGAATTTGGCATTGGACAACTCATCTGAATTTGGGTAAAACAGGCAAACACCAATTTACAGATACCTCGGCATAACCCTTTAAGGAAAGTTATTATTTTCATGGGTAGTGTGCATGTATGGTGGAGAGGGTAGCAAACCATGGTGTATTACAAACGATATTGCACTAAGAATTACACTTGTATGATGGTATGACGGTTCATTTTTCAATGAATTTATTTTTGTTCTTCCAGTTATATTATAATATGCGTGTTGTTGAGGTTTTTTTTTTTTTCCATACGAGTGATAAACAAATGAACTTGCTCTTGTGTTCACCATTTTTTGTTTTTCATTTCATGCCCTTGCACTGGTAATTATCCACTGTGTATTCGAATGAACTTTACGCTTGTCACATTGCTGATTATCAATATATTGTTGGTTAACTAACTTGGAGTATTCCTCTCTTGTAATGAAGCCTATAGCGTCCCAAAAGCATCTTTGCACTACGCTCCTACAATGCAATATGATCACATTTCCTCCGCCATTGCCCGATATAATACATTACAATCCAACAGATAAACAGTAGGCCTACTTCCACGCATACACAATTCCTTATACATACGATATTACAACGATACCAATCCATCGATGGACATTGTTTAGATATTTAACTCCTTTAACTCCTTTTTTCAGTAATTTTCGGGGTGAATCGGTTAATCGGCTGAGTCACTTCATGTATTTCAATTTGATTCCGTTGTGAGTGAGTTGGGCCTTGAGGGCCATTCTGCTGTTTCTTTCGGTAAAGTAAGCCTCTTGATGCTTCTGGATAGGTTAATTGTTTAACACTGCTTACATTACATAGTGTATATTACAGTTTATTGCAAAAGAGAGTATTGAACATACGTATGCTACATTTGTATGAAAAAATAGATTCAAAGGTTAATTAAAAGTGTTTCATCCTTGCATCTATCTGTTATTCATGTTAATCTCTCGCTGAATTCGATTTATATAGAGCATGACAGTGCCAAACGATTTAACAGAGGAATCGTTATGATTATATGTGACTATATGTGATTATATATGAACGCATATTTCATGTGGAATATTATCTGCTATGAACCACTATTGACATGACGATGAGACAAACAGGAAATTGTGTAGGTTGCAGTGCATACCTTATACAAACATAACAACAGGCGAAATGTATTGCTGCGAACGGTTAGATATCAGGGGAGGAGCTGTGAAGGTGAAGCGTTTTCCACTCTAGTTCACTGGCCCAGCTGAGCATGGTTGAACTCGGCCTGGCAGCCTGGTGCAGCTGGAATTTGCATTGCCATGACAACTGGGCTACCCGCTCGAAGGTGTGTCTGTTACTGAGGACGCACTCATCTTAAGTTGATGACACAACAACAACCACAGTGTCACAACTTGTCCCACTGAAATAGTGCCTAGCAAGAAAGAACACTCAGTGTTGCAAGTGCAGACTGACACCCCCTGACTCAGTGTTAGGGGAGAGCACAACACACATGGGTATATATAGTCCTTAACCCCATTAAGCTCGCCACCCACAGCTGCATCTGTCCCCGGGATTGAGCCGCCCGGCCCACCTGTCCGCAGCCAGCACCCCCCTCACATCACAATAGGCTTCATGTTCATGTCACTCAACACAAGTAGCCAAGCATTGTTATGAGACAGCTTCAGAGCTGTCTCAAACATGTTTTATTTATTTTAGGTAGGAATTTTTATAGGTATTTTTTAGGTAGGACCTAAAACCATATTTTACAATACAGTAAATGTGTTTTGCTGGATTCATCAAGGTTCAGAAACATTCACATTTCAATTCACATATTAGATATTGTTGAGACAGAATGTCTTTCTTAGATAATGCATTACCATCTATTCATCAGAAAATGCTTTATATATAAATGTTTCAAAATAGGCATTTCAGGAACTTATCTTTGAGGCATCTACTGTATGTGTCTCAAACGTTTGCGAACGAGGGCTCTGGTTGTCATAGTCTTGCATGTGATTTCCTGAACGTGTTGAACCGTCCATGAGAATGGAGGCTACCCCTTCTGTTGTCACTGCTCTCCGCCACAGCTGCTGGTTCATGTTGGAGTGCTGGATCTCAGACGGCAGCACTTTAAAGCACCCATCAGCCAGAAAGCCTGAGTAACAGAGCACTGGGAAACACTTCAACGTTAACCAAGCCACAGTGAGGAGCATTAGTGTGAGGGAGTCGATAATAAAACATGGATCTGTCTGATCATCTGTCCATATATCCATCCATCTGTCCATCCATTCCTCCATGTTGCCTCAAGATATCACAAGGCGGTCTCTCCGATAGCTATTAGTATTGTAGAAAGCTTTCAAAGCATGCATTTCAGGAAACCCTTTTAACTCTTGTCCACTTTCTTGGAAAATGTCTGGATTAGTGCGTCGAGTGGTATACTATCTGCACCTCCAGGCTGGATTCAGCGGTGCCCTCCTTTCTCCGTGTTCCACTCCATCTTGCACCTACACCCATTCCCGACTCCTCTCTCTTTTTATCTCTCTCTTTAATTCTCATCCATATTAATTTCTTCTTTTCCAGGCAGCCAGCCTCTTTCAACCCACAATTCACACCAAACCCCCCCTACATCACACACACACACACACACACACACACACACACACACACACACACACGCATGCACGCACACACACACACACACACACACACACACACACACACACACACACACATAACCCTAACCCTAAACATTATTATCCCCCCCCACCCCCTCATCCACCCTTTCCTGTGATTGGTTTCAGCTCCATCTCCCTGTCCACCCGTTGTCCTGTCACTCCATCACAGTGTGTGACTCCACCAGCCCCCTTTTCTTCCCTTGACTCCTGCGTCTTCCTCTGGCTCCTGTTTGCCCCATGCCTCTCTCTCCCTCTTCTCCCTCTTCCCCATGTGCCGCTCCTCCACTCCTTCTCTGCTGCGCCCTCTCAATGCATTATTCAGGTTGAGTGCTCTCTGGAACGCTAAACTCACTGGACGCACATGCCAGCACACACACACACACACACACACACACACACACACACACACACACACATACAAATGCACCCACACACACACACAGGCATGCATGCATGCACAAATAAACCCACACAAATGCATGCCCTCTGTATGCAGCAGGGCTCGACAGCACAGGGCAAAATGAGTACAACACATTCATGTACTGTGTCTCTGTATGTGTCTGCCTTTCGGAATTTGTCTCCCTGTGTTTGCTTGGTTTATTTAAAACAAAGATCACCAGGTTGCTGTAACATGGACAGCGGAAGCAACTGTAAGACTGGAATGGTAAGAAGGCAGTGTGTTTAATATATAACAGCAGCATGCAGTGAACATGCTGGACCACAGCCAGCAGCACAATAAGCCCAGCCGAAACAAGACAGAACGATTGTTGAGTTCAAAAAAGCCTTACTGGAAGATGGGAGAAAAAAAGCTACAGAGCAAGAATGTTGACATCTTCCTTCCTGAGTGTGTTGTGTGTCATCACAAACTGAGAGAGATAAGAGCACTAATAGAGAATTCATGTGACTTCCCCACTTCTTAGCGATCATAGCAGTTAACCCATTTAATCCAAATGCTGAATATTAGGAGAGGATGAGTACAGAGATTAAACCAGAGCAGAGAAAAAACAGAAATAGCAATTTCAAATGAAATTGAAAAGCATTACATCCAATGTTGTAATTTCATTTAAACATGTATAACTCATCCAATTTCTTGAGTTACCAAACCATTAAAGAAGCAAACTCATTGAATATGTTAAAAAGAAAAGGGACAATTCAAATTTACTATAATTCTTGGGCTGTGAAGCGTCTGATTATTTGTGAAATGCCAAAGTTATATGGAGATTTGCACAAATGTCTGGGTAACACTTTACAATAAGGGTATATTCATTTACCATTAATTAACAATAGTTAATGCAGTATTGGGCATTACTTAACTCAATTAACAGATTAACTCAAAGTTAATTAAAAAGTAACTAATGGTCTAGTTATCATTTTGAAGGTGTTCATGTTAACTAAGATACTGGTGTTCATGTTAAGGTATTAATGTATACATTACTTTATAGGGTACGGGTAAAACCTTTAAAGTGTAAGCCATTTCTGGAAGCTAATACACAACCATAAAATACATTTAAAAACAATAAATCGGGCAAGTCAAGGAAGCCAGTTGGATGGGGAATGTGTAAAATATAAAACACGTTAGCTTTCAGATGAGCAGAGCAACGTGATCTCCAACCTAGACAAAATAATAGGCTGTTGGAATGGGTCGCTTTGAGCGACCTATTCCAACAGCCTATTATTTTGTTCGTTATTTGAACGTTTTAGCCCCCTATTGACTAAAATGGATGACAATTGTTTCCAAATGTTAATTATATATGTCGATTTTGTTGTACAACATAATGATGACAAATGCATCCAGTTTTAAGGTTGTTGAAATTTTAATGCATAGATAAAGTAAAAGGAAGACAAAAAAGATTTTCAAAAGGATGCAACATTTTTCAACATGGGGGTTGTCGACCTGCAGGAAGTAATGTGAACCCACAATTCACCAGGGCACAGAATGACCTTGGGGTAAGATAGAGACATCTGGTCTCTTTTATATGTCAGGGCATTAAGGTTTATTAGTAGATAATATCCTATACATCCATCCCTACAGGAAGTTCTGTAATTAGAAGGTGACATGGGGGGTCAAGGACACTTGGGAGTGCTATGAACACGAGGGGCTCAAGGAAAAATATTATAAATGTGGGGGCTCTAGCCCCCACATGACCTCTCACAGCCTAGCTTAACTCTTAATAAAAAGTTGGGGATTATAACAGGCGGCCTACTTCTGAGATTTTGAGCTCAAGTTCTTCCCAGACCTACACCTTACCACTTTATCTCATAAAACAAAGGTATGAGTGAAATGCACAGGAACTTTTTCTAACTCATAGGGGGCGTGGTGCGGGCCCCTTTTCATACATGAAAAACTTGGCCAGCAGTCTTTATGCGCCTCTAGGCACAAGTTTCTATCTCCATCCCAGTGGAAATGGGGAACTTGAAACCGATACCGTTTGATGCCTATTTACTCCAAGGTTGGAGGTCACGCCCCTTCCGGTGACCTTTTGAAATAGGTAGAGATGTTAAAATGCATTCACACATTCCCCTGGGTCCCAGAACTGACATATCACAGATTTGTTATTGTAGTGCTTATAGGAAAAAGAAAATCCCAAAGGGGCAGTTTTTTGGACCAAGCCTCTCAGACGTGTGTCCCGTGAGACCTGGTTGATCAGAATGTGGTATAAAAGGCACGGCGCTCATCCTTGGGCTTCTGTCTCATCTTCTGCCTCACACTCATCCCTGGGCTTGCGGCCGTTAGTCTTACACCGCTGCACGTAGCCCCCCCCTTTTGCAGAGACTCGAGATTCTCACAGAGCTTATTCCATGGCGCTCCCTGATTCATAGGTCTAATGGCCAAGTTTCTATCTCTTTCCAATTACTTTAGAGGAATATATCGCAATACTTTTTATTTCCAGTGTGTTTTGTTCCCTTCCCATAGAAGAAGAAGAAACATCCTCCCTGGGTCACTCGAAAATCCAAGTGTATATTGAAAGAGCATTCTTGTCCAGACATTTATTTATAAAATGAAACGTTGGAATGGATTTATTTCAGTGGAAGCAAAATGAACAGCGACTTCTGTACCACAATAACCTGTCACCCCGATCCGTCCACAAAGAAGAATTAATTTCCTCTCTGGGTCACTCAAATGTTTTAAATTTGATCAGTTACACAAACAGATCGGATGACTTGACTACACAACACAAAGACATTGATTCAAAGAACATGCAAGCTGCTTTCAGGGATAGCAGTGTCCACACAAATCACCATGGCAATGATATAAAACTTTACACTAACTTACTAATAGTAAACATCATATACCTTCACTGACTAAAGATTATGAAAATATATGCATCACTACAAATGTAATCAAAAAGCATTTTAATGCTAAAACTCTCTGAAAATGTTGCATTTTCATGTCATCCATTTTGTATCCATTTTTCAACCTTGACATACGGGACGTACTGCTGTTTCTTCGAACAGTCGATAGGGCGCTAAAATATTCATATGGGTCGTTTTGGATGACCTATACAAATGACCTATTCCATCGTTTAGGTTGGAGGACATGCTGAGCAGAGAGAGGGCCCCCTGAACAAGATTATGCAGATGATCTCTCAGACCATCTGCTGGCACCTCTGGAGGCACTATATGAACACAGTTTGGAGCCAGAGGTGTGTTGGAGAGAGCTGCAGCCCCGTCCTCAACGATAGTTTACCCCTACGTTGTCCACCAGGTTGCTGTCAGCATCGGCCAGCTGTTCCAAGAGCAGTGCAGCACATTATGATGCTGAGCAAGGACTCTGCCCACCTTCCACCTCAGCCAGGGCCTGCTGATGTGTTTTTGATGCTCAGACTGCTCCCACTTAAAGATTCTGGCAACAACGGACTGAATCAGCAGATAATAAGTATCGATGATGATGGCCGTTAGTAATGGGGATATACTGAAGAATATCCTTGGATATCACTGACTGATGAACCAGGCTCACTGTACAATTTCATATGCAGTATGGAAGGGCAGGTGCAGGACACTTTCAAATACAATGCAAATTAAAGAGCCAAAATGTATGTTTGGCTCTTTCTCTCACCGGCTAACAATGTTTGCAACTAATGTGCTACTACAGCATAATACTCAATAAATCCAATGTGTGTGTTTCAATGTGTGTGTGTGTGTGTGTGTGTGTGTGTGTGTGTGTGTGTGTGTGTGTGTGTGTGTGTGTGTGTGTGTGTAATTAATTCCACTGATACAACATATCAACAACACAGTATATGCTTTTACTTTCAATAACATAGTTTAAGACATACATTGGCATAATTCATCAGTAAGTAAGCAGTATTAGCCATTCACTTCTTGGACTATTTGGAAAAATGGACTTTACACTTACTTATTAACTTTCTGTGAATCTTAAGCATTAAAATACAACCTCTTCCGCCCCCTTGTGGTCGTCTGCATCCTCTTGTACAGGAACAATGACAGGCCCTGATCAGATCAGTCCTTAATTTCTTGATTAAATAACAGTCATGGGAACATAATTAAGATTAATCATGTTTCCATGAATTCAACCCTCTTTCTCTTTCTTCGCGCCTTTTTGTTGCTGTCTCTGTCTTTCTCTCTGTCTCTATTTCTATATATAAATATATAGATATATGTAAAAATGTAATCTATCTTTCCTGTGATACTTCCCTTCCACCTATCTGTCCTTCTATTACCACTCACAATAGGCAGAGGAGTAATATTCAATATTTCAATAACTAGCTTACTAACTAACTAACTAACTACTAACTAGCTTAAATAACTAGGAGAAAATAACTTTTATTTTTTATTTTTTTATTTTCTTTATTTTCTTTTTTCTAAATGGTTGAGCTAATTGAGGATAAACATCCTCAGTGCAGTAAAAATATTAAAATGTCAAAGGTAGAAAACAAAATTAATTTCTTTCAACAGAATCAACCACTGCTACTATTGTTACAATGAAGCAATGTTAATTAAGGATTATAAAGGAATGTTAATAACTTGTTCATTAATGCACCCTTATGGAAGTGTTTCCTAATTTATCTACCTCTTTACAAAAATAAATGGTGTTGTATCTAGATTCAAAGCTTGGTCTTGAGAGGAGATATATGTTAATGCCTTTTACTGCTTTTACTCCACACACGTACACAGAAGCACACATGCACTTTTTTTGCATAATTTGAATATAAGGTACTAGGTAATATAAAGTACTAGATAAGTTTTGTGACAACAACTTATATTATCAAAACAACGTTGAGTCGAATAAGGAAGTTAGGGAGAAGACCAGACTAATGGGTTCTAAACAGTAGCGAACCGTGACTCTTAAACCATGGCCCCAGACCCTCTTTCCCCGTCACAAAAAAGCAGACCACCAGCTTATCTTAGTGTCTTCTAGTAGCTTACTGTGTTCTCTCTATAGTACTGCAAAAGTTAACTATGACAATTCTAACTCTGAAACAAAAATGAATATGCTGGTCCAGCCTTAGCAATGCAACGATCAAACAGTTTGCTCGATGCATTGCTCCGTGCTGATCCCCTCATCCACGGGTATAGCGATAGTTGGTGGAGTTTAAATGCTTTTCAAAGGCTTTGGTTTTCTGAACCAATTTTAACTCCAACTTTTTATTAAGAGTTAACATAGAAAACGGCGTAGATAATAAATCAGAAACAATGTCCTCCTCACTAGCGTTTAATCTCGGCGGGTGCCATCATGGAGTAAACCAAATCATGCCCATAAGCTAGCTAGCTAGTTTATTGCATTTGTGTCCCTCACAGCAGGCGGAACTTGATATGATTGGTCAATTTCACTATAATTTGAAATAAGGCTCATTGAATTACTATTACTCAACATTTTTTGAGTAAAAATAGAATATCTAGAATATCTTGGAGGCCTAGAGGACCCTGATGGTTCCCCTCTGGTTCTGAACAATCAAGTAAATGGCGAGGTGCGGTGATGTGTTGACGTATGCCGCCTTGTGTGATTCCTTTTGCTGATACTCTGTTTTGTACTTTCTCGGAAACAATTATCTGTTTCAGCCTGCTATGGTTTACCTCTGATTCCGGTCTCTCCATCCCTAACTACCACTAATCGTAGTCATGTGGCATAGCCCGATGTCTATCTTCCTGCCAGTGGTGTCCAAGATAAATGGGTCTGGCCCTGTAGTGCAGAAGCCATCAGCTATTTTAGGAGGAGTCTGATTGTCCTTTCCAACTAGGCCTACTTGGGCTACGGTCGAATATTCCAAAAGATTACATCCTATGTCCTGTCCTAACAACTTTTCCTTTAACTTGATAGAAAACTTCTTGAGGTCAAGGAAAGATGTGAAGAACTTAGGAAAAGTCAGCCGCAGTGCTAAGAGAATTCGAATACACTTACACTTGGCTACAAAATGATATGACGGCAGATGTTAAGGACGTGGGTCTGCTGTGGTGAAACTACAATGATCCGAAAGATGTGATAACTTTGCTCTGTGTCTTCTTACCATGTTGTTCAATGCACAATATATATATCAACATGCCAGGGGGAAATATTACTTAATAACAAGGTTGGAATTGAAATTATAATAAAAGTTCATAAAATAAATAAATCATAGTTTATACTAGTCACTAACGTGAAATTAAAAGGTTGTCACATTGAGATAAATTGCTCAGGCTCACTGTCCTGATCACTTATATTTAGTGACGCAAATCAAAACAGTATGATTGTATGAAAATAATTGTCGGTCATGTTTATCATTTGTTTTCATCAACAGCAAAATGGGGTGTTGCTTTAAAGGTTTAAATGGATGGCATTATCTTATTTCCTTAGTGAAGTATGCCCACTATAGGCTACACTATGCCAAAGAGGATAGAAAAGGTAGAATTTAAGTACCTTCCTTTAGCATTAACAGAATCTTAACAGCTCTTATCATGGCTGACACTAAGATACCTCCAGGTAATTATTAGTTAGGAACCAACTAAGCAAAAATGGCTATTCAACAGCAGCCCAAGTAGAATCTTCTCCACTAACCTTTGACCTTATACGTCAGTTATGTATTTCAATTTGAATGCTACGGTTGAAATAACAAACTGAAACATATGTGCTGTATACCTGTGTTATTCATGTGGCCATGGCAGTTAAACCAGTGTGCTGAAACTATCTAATTAGATAGGTCTGCTTGATTATTTCCTCCACTCCGTCACAGTGAGCAGGTGGCCTCTTCCAACACACATTGGCTCTGGGCAGAATCTGTGACCACACCCCACCCCACCCCACCCCACCCCACCCCACCCCACCCGCCATGGGAAAAGAGACTGGAAAACAAACTCGGGTCTGCTCCAATATCCTCTGTTATTCGTTTAGGCCGTAATCCAGCATAATGGCAGTCATTTACTTAATTTCATTAAATTGACCTCATCTTTTTGCATTGCAATTTTTTTTGCGCAGCAGACTGAAATAGCTGGTGAAATATCTATGATTTTTAAGAACTGTGAATGATCCTCTTCTTCTATTAAGAGTCATAAGCACAATATAATTTTCAAGACTCACAGAGTTTACTGTCTATATTGAAACATTTGAGTTAAACCATAACCAATTTAAAAATAATAAAATATATAATATAATATATAATATCAAAATAACATAAATCAATTAGTGATTGTAGACCTGTAGTCAAAAATGGTCAGACCAAAGGGTCACCATCTCTTAAATGTGGAATTCTTTAAAAAGTCCAGCATATCCTATAAACAGATAAATTAAATTACACTGTAGACATATTTTCAAAGTGGAGAACATGTGCAATAGTGCAATCATTGTGAACAGACTTCAAAAGTGAAGTTCCATATTAGAAAAGGTGTGCTAGTGGTTAAAGTCCAGTGGGATGAGTCTGTTTATGGGGAGTTTGAGTTCCTTATCTCATCCCAACAGGTGAATCTGGTTGAACATTGTTGTAATTCTTCCAACAGATAGGGCAGTTTGTGAGTGTTTTCAATGTCCTTGCATGCCTGTGTAATCCGTGTGAAGTCTGTGTTCCTTGGTATGACTGTCAGGGAAGTTAAGAAGTGCAGCTCAGTTTCCAGTTGGTTTTGTGTACAGTGGGAGCACAGCTTGTCTTCTCTTGGGAGCCAGGTCTGTCTGTCGATGTCTGTCTGTCTCGATGGCCAGACTGTGTCCGCTGAGTCTGTACCAGGTCAAGGATTTTCTTAGCTTTGGGGTCAGTCACGGTAGTCAGGTATTCTGAAACTTTGTATTCACTATTAAGGGACAAGTAGCATGCCAATTTGCTCTGATCTTTGGTGGATTATTTCCAACGTGGCAAATAGCTTTTTTGTATAGCCTATATAATTTTGTTTTGCCTGATGTGGTGGTTGTTTTGTGTTGAGAGACAGTCCCAGGACAAGCTGGCTAAGGGGACTCTTTTTGGGATGTAACTCTGTGGGTGGGCCTTGGTGTGGAGTGTGTTGCTGTCACTTTCCTTAAGGTGTTTTTTTTAATATATCTCTCTCTCTCTCTCTCTCTCTCTCTCTCTCTCTCTCTCTCTCTCTCTCTCTCTCTCTCTCTCTCATTCCTTACATCCGTGATTCCTGCTGTCTTGGGTAGGGTATGCTGCGTCTCCCTGGTTTACAGTGCTCCGCTGTAGGTTGATATTTTTTTTCTTCTTCTGACGTCACCGACGAGCAAGCGAGCCCAATCGAATGTGCTGGGATTCGTGGCATCTATGCTGAGCTAGATCCTGCCGCCCAGGATAACCGTCCATTGTGAGCAGGAGTTGTGCTTTAACAAAACTATGCGAGTGCTGCTTGCTTCTGTCGCCGCCGCCCAGTAACACAAGAAGACAAGGAGGAAAAGAGTGGACCCTCGGGGACCGTGATTTTGACGTGGACTGGCGGAACCACGACAGAGATTGAACAAATTAGAAAGTATAGCCGAGACATCTCGTTGCGTATTTTACCTTAAGTCTCGCTGCAAACCACGTCGACTGGATTTTTAAATGTTTTAGCGCTGCTATCTACCCGATTTGAGCAATCGCGAGGGGCCGATCTGTCCAGCCGACGAGAGAGAGAGGGAGGATAGAAGGATCACAGGCAGCGCCGACCCGAGGAAAAGGAGGAAGAAAAGGGGATCGCCCCGGCGGTGTTTTACACACTTCTCTTCGTATTATTTGGTGGGGGAATCCAGTACCTCTAACGCTACCAAGCTGTGTTCGCTAGCCATGGGATGTACTTTGAGCGCAGAGGAGAGGGCGGCTCTCGACCGAAGCAAAGCCATCGAGAAAAACCTCAAGGAAGATGGTGTCACCATGGCTAAAGACGTTAAACTACTGCTACTCGGTAAGACAAGCCGAGACGAGATTTAGATACGTAATAATAACACAAACACCGTGACGAAAAGTCACTTTTCCTTTCATGAAATGATCTGTTTGAGGGCGTTTTGTGGGTGAGGTGATTTACCGTTATGTTCGCGTCCCCATAGCCAGCAGTCCTTTTACTGTGGACACGTAGGCCACGCTTTATTCGTGTAAATGTTAATTAACTTATGACTGTATAGTAGCCTTTTTGTGAACCAGACAACCCCACAACACGACGCACTTGTCCCTTCCCCCGATGCCTTTAGTTAGGCCTAATGGTATAGCAGGTGGTGGGGGTCGCTATAACGGTGGGTATGTGGCCGAGCGTCTCCATCCCTATATCTTCAACCATCTCTGGACTAGTTAGGGTCTTGTTTCTTCCAACCACTCCACCACTGAACAGTCGACATGATGTGATGTCTCTCTCCTCTTTACCAGGGGCTGGGGAGTCGGGCAAAAGCACCATTGTCAAACAGATGAAGTAAGTGTACATTTATGAACCTAAATTAGTTGTTTGTGGATGTGTGATTCACTATCTATACTTGTGAAACATTATACACACCCAGTGCATTTGAAACAATATTTTACTTCCTCACTCTAACCAACTTGTTCCTGTTTCTGTCGAATATTGTCTATGATCTGCATTACTAAACGAGCATTATGGCAGATTTGGTTTTTGAGCATGTTTACGACATGATACCTGAGTGTTACGTCGCATTAACAACAAGCAAAACTCTTTCTAATTGTGTGAATCGGAGTGATGTGTGATGGGGCGTCTCTATGTTCCCTTCTGCACCCTTACCGCTCCCTGCACCGCTGTTTCCTATCACAAGCCCGTGTGTTTATGTTTGAGAGAGAGGGGGAGAATGTGACAAGAAGCACCCCAGTGAGCTCACTTCATTCCAATTGCCGACTTTCTCCCCGTTAATTTTATACTCCCACGTTATACTGGTTATTATGAAGCCCTGCCTCGTCTGTTTGATAGCAACACCTGCCATACAAATACAACAAAGTAGTGGCTTTTTGGGTCGCAGCTTTGCCTTTTTCAGAGAGAGAGAGAGAGCGCGAGAGAGGGAGAGGGAGACACAAGGCAGCACTGCTAGAGAATTATTTGTGTTTCCAATATTATAAGTATGGTTCAGTGACTGCTTATCTATTATCTTATTCTTAATACTATAGCCCTTTGCAAGCCTCACTGTATGTGTGGGGGTGTTTGTGTGTGCATGAGACATTGCGGCAGGAGAGAGAAGGGACCATTGAGAGAATGATCTGCCAACTTGTGAAATCACTCTGCATTCATGCTGAGGGACGGCATCTGTCACAGAGAGGGAGAGAGAGAGAGAGAGAGCACACACACACACACACACACACACACACACACACACACACACACACACACACACACACACACACACACACACACACACACACACACACACACACACACAGACAAACAGACAGACAGACAGACAGACAGACAGGCAGACAGACAGACAGACAGAGAGTGACAGAGAGTTTTTGTGTGAAAGGCCAGCCAGGAAGACAAATAGTAGGCTGGATAAATGGATGTAAGAAGTATTAAGAGAAAGGAAGAAAGGTGTAAAGAACGTTCATGAGCAAGAGTTATTTTTTGCATGTAGTTTCTTCAGCAGGTGTAGTGGAGGGCTCTAATGTGTGTGTTTGTGTCAATGTGATATCTATGCTAGCAACTCACGAGTCTGCCATGTGTGAACAGCATATTCCTCACTTTCTCTCTCTGGTCCCAGTGTGCATGTGAGTGTAAGCATGTTACCATCTGTTTGAGAGGGGTATTTGTGTGTGTATGTGTGTGCTTTTAGGCATGTGTGAAAGTTCTCTGGCCGCCCAGCTGGCAAAGCCGGCCTCCAGAGTGTACTCTTTACCGTGTGCGTTGCTGTGTTTCATTATATATATATAACCCCCTCACCCTCCTACCTTATACCCCTTATTGCAGACATGTTATAAATGTATTCTCATTCTCTCTTGTCCCCTCTTGCTGCTTCTGTTCCAGTGTGGATGGGAGTGGATATACTTGGCGATTGCCATCTTAATTCCCTCTTCTTTTCACACAATAAAAGCTTGTTTTCTGGGAAGATAACCGACACAAATAAATATGTTTGTATTTGGTTTCAGTGGTGTCTATGTGAGGCTACACAGGCTCTCCTGAATCCCAATGGGTTTTATTTGGAGAGAGCCTCTACGGCTGGGATTAAAACCATTTCCTGTATTGCTTGCTCTGAGGGTGTAGCATGGCAGGAGCCCAGGGCTTCTATTTCCTGTGTCTGTGTGTTTAATAAAACATCGCACCCACACTGGGAGGCCATTCGGGAGGTCAGTCACACATGTGTTGAATCAGAAACAGAGAAACCAAGAGGCAGATACATATACATATAGATGCCTGAAACTCATGCCTATCTTACATGAGGGAAAAAGAAGAAAAAGGAAGTGTTTGTGTTGTTGCGTTAGCCCCGCTGTTGCATGCAAATGGAATCTACGGTGTCCGACTGCAAGGGAGCGCAAATACACAGCTAGTGGTCCCCTCGTGGCTGCACTCTTTCCCACAGGCTGTGCAACATCACATGCACATGCTCGAGGTCCTGGTGTTGTGCACTCCCACTTTGTGCTGTGTGTGCATCTGCACAAGCGCGTGTGTGTTTGCACTCCAGAACAGGGTCTAATTAGGTTTGATCCCATTCGAAAGGGGAAAAGGTTGGGGGTGGGGTGCATGTGTGTGAATACGAAGAGCGACAGATAAACAGACAAAGTTAGTTTGATTTAAACAGAGGGAGAGATATAGAAAGGGTGGAGGTGAGGGGAGATGTTGATGATAGGGACAAGGCAAGGGTTAAGGAGAAAAGTAACGATTGATTGGTTTGATTGGTTGGGGGTGGGAGGAGCTTAGAATTAGGTTGCACTGAATTATGTTCCTGCTGGGGGTTTGTGCTTGGAATATAACAGAAATGCAATATGTAAACAGTGTTTACATATTTCAGTGTGAACAGTGTGTGTGTTTGTATGTCTTTATGCATCAAAGTACGTTGGTTTAGTGTGTGTCTTACCATACATGCTGTTTGTGTGGGCCTACAAACCTTTTTGTAATATAAGGTTCATATTTGCAACCAATAGCTGGGTTGTTGTCAAGCACACACAGACAAGCCCTACTGTTGCACAAAAACACATTTCCCCTTATATTGTCCTCCATCACTTCCTCTATCCTTTCCTTTGATTTCCTCACGCCATTGCGCTCATCTGTCTTTAGTCATTTCCTTTTTCAACATGATATGTATCATAGCTCCTGTCCCTTTCCTGTAATATTTAAAGCAAGCTTGTTTTTAGTTGCTTGTGTAGTTTATTATTTCGTTTTTTGTGAATTTGGTTTGGTAATACACAAATGATGTATCAATGGTTAATGTTTTGCGTTCTTCAATGTTTTTGCTACAGCTTTGTTATTTCTGCCAGTGTGTGTATCTGTGTAGGGTTGTTTGTTGGTGCGGTCCATCCACTTAGCGCTACATATGGGAAACAAAGATCTTTTGTTTGAGGACAGTGTGGCTGTGTCCATCGTGAGTGTGTATGTGTGGTTTTGCTCGAGTCAGAGCGGTTCAACACACCATAGCAACTATCAAAGAAGTTTTGTTACTGTGGCGACACGTTGGCCACACTAGTCAGCTGGAGTCAGCTGATGGCAAAAAAAATAAGCTTTTTTTATGTAGCTTTTACCGCCCTGAACCCACTGTATTCTATTATGACCTGATCTGTTCCTATCTTTCCTGCTGTGTTCATTGTTGAGCCTTCCTTGTAATTACTCAAAATTGATGCGTAGGAAGACAGATGGTAGACTAATTACATTTTGGCCTCACATCTTGAGTGACCCCATTACATGGCTGCCTCTATATTTCTATCCCCCCTCAATGTTTTGCTGATTTATTAGTGTGGTTGCAAAGCAAGCCAAAATATACATCTGCATATGTAGACAGGATGTACAGAAGGTTGTGACCCGCTGTGACTACAGGGGGCGCTACAACTAGTGTTCAACCTATACGGCTGTGAGCCACGCCCAGTTTTATAAAGAATTATGAAACTTGGTTTCTGGGCCTTATTGGACATGCTGAATCTTTTTGCAATTGTGTGCTCGCTCAATAGCCTCGGTAGCATTCGAATGTCAGCAAGCTCGCAGAATATTGTGCATACGACGAGTTGGCGCAACCACACGCATTTTCTTTTGAAAATGCACATGCGGCTACATTATATTTTAATAATATTTTTTATTTCCAACTTCTTTAAACTTTCCCATGATAAAAAATGAATCTATCCCTCTATCTATCCATCCATAGATTAAGTCTGATCTAGTCTAGATCCAGTCTGTTCGTCCATCAATCTGTCTGTCCACATGTTGATCCATCCACAGGGCTGCAATTCAGATTATTTTGATAATCGATTTATCCATACATACATTTTTCAAATAATCAATGATTAATTTATTCTATAAATAATAAATAATAGAAGTCATCACAAGTGTAGTCCAGAGCTACATCTTAAATGTGTTTGCTCTATCTGTCAAGCAGGCAAGAAAACTAAACTAATAACTGTAGGGATGCACCGAAATGAAAATTCTTGGCCGAAACTGGCCGAAAATGAGGAAACCAAGGCTGAAAACCGAAAACCGAAACACCGAAATAAATTATTATGCCAATTATTAGTAGGCCTACCATTGCATTTATAGCTATGACTGTGTACTAACCTCACTAAAATCAAGGCATTGCAATTCAAATACTAAATCAATTACAATTATTAAAAGTATAAAAATATTTATTTAGCACTGAAAAAACAACAACACCGTTTTCCGTTTTGCACTTTGCAGACAGTCCCTAAGCTCGCGGATGATAGCCGACAGCTCATAGAAGCTGTCGGCACTTTGCGGACGGTCCCTAAACTCGCGGCTGATAGCCGACAGCTCATAGAAGCTGTCTCATAGTGAGCCGTCGCTAAAGACGGCTCGTTTGGATGAAAACAAGGTTGTAGCTGGTTCTCTAGATTACTACATTTAGCTAGGGGTGTCATTCGTTTGTTGGCGCAGAGGCGCTTATCCAGACAAGCGTGTGCTGGCCGCAGTTTTTGTTTGCGTCATCACAATTTCCTGTTTCGGCCGTGTTGTTTCGGTGATGAAAGTGTTTCGGCCGAAAGCCGAAAATGCGCTTTTGGGCCATTTTCGTCCGAAAATTTTCGGTGGCCGAAATTTCGGTGCATCCCTAAATTACTGTATATAATGATCCTTTTACAATGATAATACAGTGAACCTTTTATAATGATCCATGAACAAATAATATAACTTAACTGTAACATTAAGCATAACATGTTTGTTTTATGTAGTTATGTTATAAATTACTAAAACTAAATAATTCATTTATTATCAAAATTACATTTGATACAAGTTCTGTCTATGAACTTTCGAATCGATTAATCGACTTATCATTGATGCCCTCTGTCCCTCCATCTTTACATCCATCTGTCTATCCCTTGATACAAATCACATGTGACACAAACACAGATTGCTTTTCTCACATCTCAGAATCAAATTAAACAGTGAGGCGTACCATACAGAACTTGACCCAAAACATATCAGCACATGTCTTGAGTATGGTTTGGTTAGGTGGGTTAGAGGCTCCCTGAAACGCAATTTGCAATGTGATCTGTCTTTACCGTCCCATAAGACATAATCTTAGCTGACACAAAGCAATGGGTTTGCCAGTGTAGCTCCCTCACTTCGGTTTACACTCAGATTCATGGTTGAAGCCAGCCATTGGTCTATCGAGTTGCCGGTGCAACCTTTGCCTCATCTCAAGCACAATAAACACTTGTTGATTGTTAGGCTTCCTCCAGGCTCTCTTGTACAATTAAATTGTCACAAGATAGACATGGATTTGAGGCTAGATAAGCCACATTAGCATCACCCATTACCACATTATGAATGGGGTATTCTTATACAGATGTGGTCACACCAAGTGATGAACTACCAACCAATTTCCACTTATTCTGGAGATGGTAGACACTAGAGATTGAGTACATGAGTACATGTAGGTACTTTTTTGAACATAAGCAATCAATAAACAATTACTGTAAATAATATGGTGTCAATAGGGGGGTGGGGCATAAGCCTTTAACTGTGTCTGAAGATAGCATAAAGATCTAAATATCTCTTTATTTTAGACACAGTTAACACAGTTAACAAACTATTGCCCTATTACAGGGCAGTTAACTTTGCATTGTTTATTTTCACAGTTCACAACCAGAGGCAACATTTCAGCCTCGTATTTTTCATCTTCATGCACTTCTTCCAAGGCCTCCTGGTCTGGTCCATCGATAGCACCTTTCAACACACATCCAAGCGCCTCTCCTTAAGTCTGTTGGGGAGGGGGTGTCAACTTTTTTACAAAAGCAATTCATGCATTAAGTAGTAATAAGGTGACATTATACCACCAGGTGTGAGTGTGATTAGCTGTTGACAAGCCATTTTGAAAATCTGCCTCTTCTGACATCACGAGTGGGAGTGTCCACCTAGATGTATGATGGATAGATGAGCAATGTTTGCTACAGTCCACTGGGTAGGCTGGTAGACTGATCTATCCAGCACATATCTAGGTGGACACGCCCACTTGTGGTGTCAGAAGAAGCAGATTTTCAAAACGGCTTGTAATGGCAGTCCTGGCATATTTGCTGTGGTATGGCACTCCCCTCTGCCCTTAATGCAGTCTGACACGGCCAGATTGAGGCGATGTGCCGCACAGTTATTAGGCCAGGAATTGAGTCATGGAGTCTCTTTCCAACTCAGTATATCTCCAACAGTATATCTCCATTAAAGAATTCAAAATGATCACCATGACAATCTGCATCACTGGCGAAGGAGGCCAGCTTGGTAGTTGGTAGTGTATTATCATCCCTGATGACTCTCAGTAGGGTCTCATACAAAGTTGCAGCATACCCAGCAGACACTTCACGCAGCACTTTGGTTTTAACAACAGTGCTTCAACAGTACTTTTTCAGGTCCAAAAAAACTATAAAAGAATCCAAATTCAGTAAGTATTTTAAACTACAACAAGACCCACTTGCTTAATGACAGAGATGTCCGTGGTCTCATCAACCATTACACCCCAAACTGGGGATTTTGACAACTCTGCCACCAGCCAAATCCAAAATCTGTCCGGTGAATTCCCCCATTGCGTCATTGATGTTAGCACTGACCTAGAGGCTGAAAAGTAACTAGGTTGGCCTTCTTGACAATAATTATGTGGAGATGTTCCATTTACAATCATTTAATTAAAGTTTTTATGTTTGTTTTTTGTGGACCTCTGTCTTACAAAGCCGGCAGCATGTGGCAACGTAGGGACGCAATACTTTTTGCCTAGATAACATGTCATGCCCTCGTCATCATGTCTGAGCCAGGTTAATGTGTTCAGCCATTGAATATCGTAACTAGCTAGTAGGGGTGTAACGATACACTAAAGTCACGATTCGGTACGTACCTCGGTTTTTAAGTCACGGTTCGGTATGTTTTTCAGTACAGCAGTTTCTATTATTTTATTAAACTATTTGATTTTGATTTGATTTTTAAAATTGTATCAAACAAATGAAAAGACATCAAATACAATTGAGGATAAAACACAATAAAGTCCAGGACTTATTTCCATTGTGGTCCTCAACACAAAACATCAGGACAAGACAAGACACTAAAAGAGTGTGTGATAATCAATAAAAAAAAATATTATTATTATTATTTTTTTCGGTACGTACCGAAATGAAACGTGCATCGAACCGTTAGACCCGTACTGAAATATTTCGGTTCGAATACGCGTATTGTTACACCCCTACTAGCTAGTCATTTAAAAGAACATGGGTATTCAAAAACACAAATGACCAATATGAAGAGTTGGCATGAACTCCAGAAGAGGATCAAAACTACGAGCCATTGATCAGATCAACCAGGATTTGATACACCTTGAGGTGCAGCACTGGATAGGTGTATACACTGAATTTTCACCTTGCTGAAAGCAACCACGCTTGGAGAGGGCATGTCCTATATGACTCACATAATGGCAATTTTCTATCATAGGTGGTACTAATGGAGGATTCATAACAAAGAAACAAAAGTGCACTACCTCAACAGTCAAATGGTACATTGAATGAGATGCCTGCTTATTAATGATAACATGATAACAGGTATCATTTATGATGATGCATGATGCGGTTATGATCACACATCATTGCTGGAAGCCTGCAAGAATGCAGAGTCTATGGATCTTTCTTCAGGGACCTCAACCTGCAGGTTTCACTGTAAAGAAACAAACCTGGCCAGCACATCCCTATAAATACTTAATGGCAATTCACATCTGCTGCTCTGAGCTAAAGGCTAACTTAGATGATTCTGTCCTCTTTTTCTTCTACTTTGAGCACTTTGGTTGGCAGTAGAGAAATCGTGACTCTTAAACCTTGGCCCTCTAACCCCCCTTCCCCGTCGTGAAAAAGCAGACCACCAGCCTAGCGTACTGTTTCCTCTCTATAGTAGCTTACTGTGTCCTCTCTATAGTACTGGAAAAGTTACCTGTAATTCTAGTTCTGAAACAAAAATGAATACGCTAGTCCGGCCTTAGCAATACAACGATCAAACAGCACGGAGAATAATAATCACAACATCACACAAGCTGTGTGTGCACTTAGAATGTATAGACATACATAGGCAATGGCCTGGGGTGCAAAACACATGACGGCAGACAAATCAAACACCAACAGTAATGCTTTTTCTCCTTACTGATCTCATCAGCCACTGGTATCGCGATAGTTGGTGGAGTTGAAATGTCTTTCAAAAGCTTTGGTTTTCTGAACCAATTTTATCTCTGGTGTGGGTCTCCCTGTTATTATCTCCAACTTTTTATTAAGAATTAACCTAGAGAACGGTGTGCATAATAAATCAGAAACAATGACCTCCTCACTAGTGGTTACGTTCGCAGCGGCTGCCATCATGAGGTAAACCAAATCACGCCCATAAGCTAGCTAGCTAGTTTATTTTATTTGTGTCCCTCACAGCAGGCGGAACTACTCATAAAGTTAGCGATATCAAAGCCCATCCATTTAGAGGGAAGATATGATTGGTCAATTGCACTTTCATTTGAAATAAATCTCATTGGATTACATTACTCAACCGCTGTGAAATTATAGCAGGACCACCAATCATAAAGCTGCATAGCATTAGTCAGCAGTATTAGTTAGTTTAGAGCATTAGTTAGTCATTAGAGTCAGCAGTACTCTGACAAAGGTGCTTTCATTTAGCCCTTCACAATCCAACACAAATTTAAATTTTAAGGCCTTTTGAAGGGTTTATTTCCTCAGAAACATCTTTGTTTAGATGTTGATGTCAAATTATGAATGAATAAAATAAAATTAGAATATCTTAGGCTAGATGGCTCTGACTGTTCCCCTCTGGTGGTTGGAGACAGTAAACATCTATCGTAGCTGGCGCACATTAATTATTCAAGACTCAAATCACTGCGGGCAGTCTGCACAGAGACATGCTCGATTGGATACGCCAGCTCATTGTGATTTTCGACAACGTTGGAAGTCTTCATCACATATGTTCAGCCCTAAGTAGTGGGCATTAAGAGAGACAAAGTATGTCAACAACCATATCCGTTTAACTTATTCCCACTTTACTTAATTGCAGGTATGCTCTTAGAGGCCTTTAGCCATGCAAAGAACTAGTGATGCACCGATTGATTGGCCACCAATTATTATCGGCCGATACACAACACTTCAGCGTTGATCGGCCGGTCGACTTGAAATCTGCAGATATAGACTATTGCGCACAAACCCTGTCATCAGGTTCAGTCACTGAGACAATTAATGCCATCCTGCTTTTACATTATTCATCATTCAATTGCCCTGACTTTCAATAACGATAGGCTTCCCTTATTGTTTATTGACTTAAATCCCAATAAACAATAAATGAAAACAAAATGCTACCATTGATTCACAGTTACATGGGGTAAAGTTTTTGCCCATTAAAATACATTTAAATGTCCCCATAGGCTATTGCCAACTTGGTTATCTTCTTAAAGATCCCATGGCATGCTACTTTATGAATGCTTTAATATAGCTGTTAGTGGGCCCCTAATACAGTACTTCAAGACATTCAAGAAATTCAGCCTTGGTGCAGAATTACAGCCACTACTAGCCAGTCCCACAATGAGCTCTCCACAAATGTGCCATTTTTTAGAGGCGTGTCAAGGCAAAGGGTGGGGGCGTGGCCCTGAGCACCACGGTACCATGCGCTCGTGTTTACAGTGGATGTATCGCAATGGCGAGGCGCACACAGCTTTTGGCCGTGTTCTGTAAATATTCTAGAACACTCTGGGTGCTCCGGTGGGATACCTGGAGCTCTATATCTAAATAATATCACATTATACATAGATATCTATATCATATAATATATATTATCATGGCAAAAATCTGTGTGCGCCTCGTTCTCCGACGTCTCTGGTTCTTCCACTTCAATCTGAAGTAGACAGTGTGAACAGCGACATGGAGGAGAAAGGGATTGTTGCCCGCGATTGTTGACCGCGATTGTCTCCCGCCGGAGCCCCGCTGCCCGCTGCCTTGGCAGCGAGCAGTGGGCAGCGCCGGTGGTGCCTTGCGGTGGCAGTGCCTCGGCAGCGGGCAGCGGCGAGCGGGCAGCGGCGAGCGGGCAGCGGAGCTCCGGCGGGAGACAATCGCGAGCAACAATCCCTTTCTCCTCCATGTCGTGGCATGTACTTCAGGGAGTCAAAGCCAAAGTTCCTTTCCCCCAATTCCTTCTCAACCATGGCTGAGATAACCCTTGTTGAGTCTCGTTGTGGAAATACCAGAGACGCAGTCTAGTCTTTTCACCAAATGCAGGCTTGCCGTATTGTGTTGCGTGATATGTGCCATAACACCAACAGCAGAACGATTATCGAAATAGCAAAGAAGTGTACAACACTTGCGTTGCGTAACAGTGTGTTCACACACACACACACACACACACACACACAGCGCTCGCACGGCCGTAGCTCATTGTCTCATTGGCAGGCCAAATTCTCTGGGCGGGCAAAGCAGAGAAAAGGGAGGTAACATTTCCCCTACATACAGGGAAAATTCCAAATCAGCGCGTTTGAGCTTCCATTTTTTCAAAGGCGGAGCAGGATACCTAGTGCTCGTTTTACACCTAACGCCATTTCTAGCTACTAGGGGACCATAGGCAGGCTAGGGGAACTCATATTAATGTTAGAATATTTTCATGCCATGGGACCTTTAAGATTATGACACATGAGACCTTCAGCCTTTTAAAGTGTTAGCCTATTCGCAACGCATTTGTACATATATCTGATATTTCTCCATGCATTAAGCTCATGTGCATATCACCTTAAACTGCCTGCCAGCTAATACCAATGTGTTGGCACTGTTTTTTTTTTGTTCTGGGATGTTGAGTGCGTGCTGCTGGGTGCTGCAGCAGCACCCGGACTCCCTGACAGAGCAGGGAGGTGAGGCATGATGGAAGGGGGTATGTATGTGTTCAGGATGTTCCAGGTTGACCTCAAGGCGAGAAACAAAATGCTCAGAGATCAGAGTGGGTGTGTGTGTGTGTGTGTGTGTGTGTGTGTGTGTGTGTGTGTGTGTGTGTGTGTGTGTGTGTGTGTGTGTGTGTGTGTGTGTGTGTGTGAGCGTGCTGGGTAGGGTTGGGGTGTGTGTTGCTGGCACCTTAGGGTTATTTATAGTTATTCTCTCTGGTTTTCATTCTCTATGTCCCTATCCGCCTCCTGTCCTCTTCTCCCCTCACGTCCATTATCTCCCAACACATTCCTGGCTCTCTCTTGTCCTCTCGCGTTCCTTCTGAGATACAGTGTTGCACACTCTCACACTTGCATCAGTACTCCCTGAACACATACGTAGGGAGTAAGCAGGCCTCGACATTAACGGTTGCCCGCTTTTACAACGATAGTTGGGCATTATAATTGGTTTGCCTTGGGTGTACTTTGGAGTGGGTAAAACTGTTTTTATTGGCAGGCTAGCAGTTCCCCTCGACTTGCGCTAGCCTAGCACCAGCGATTTCTGCAAGGACTGAATGAAAAGTGTTGAAAACGGTCTCCAATGATAAATAACACACTGGCTCAGTTGGAAATGAGGTCCGATGTCCAAAATCCCGAACTACCCCCTTAATGGAAACCACATTATTTCCGTATTGTGCAAAAGCAACTTTAATTGTATTCGCACCAAGGTTGATTTTTGAATGCCTGAGCTTGTGAATAACCAACCAGGTATCTTTTTCATAGTCACCATGGTCACTGTGCTAGTGGAGGACATGTTGGAGGTAATAGCCTATTACGTTACTCAACACAGTCCTCTTATCGCATCCATAGCGGTAAACTGCATTCATAGACTGGGATATAATTATCGCTATCTGTATTGATAATTTATCTCGATAGCAGTCAGCTTTACAAGCCAATGTTTATTTGCACTGCAGTACGTGAATATAGGTCTGCATGAGGCTATAAAAGGTTCAGGCTTGAATCCATCTCGAATCCATCTTCTTTAATAGCGTGATTCTTATTCTATTCTTATTTTAAAAATCAACATCTTCCAAATGAAAAAAATATTGGAATATCATTTTAAATATTCCTGCTATTATTTTTTTGTAGGCCTACTTGAGGTCAAATAATGTTATGTATTTAAAGAGATGATTGCACAGCAATGTACTCTACGTTTGTTTATTTTTATGTAAAGGGTGTTCAGTTGCAACTGAAAGGAAATGGATACTCAAAGACTGATTTATGTACGCGTGTTTCTGTTCACAGTGCACAGTGTGTGTGGCGTACAGAATCAGACACAAATATTAAAAGACGATGGCTTATATAAGAGGCAATATATTAGCTCATACTTGGAGAGGTTGTGGGTGAAAGTATGAAGGTTGACATGCTCTTTGCTATATCTGTCATAATTTAATACATTTGTTTTGGGCCGAGATGCACTTTCTCCTGAACATTGTCATTTGTTTTGTACAGTTTTTTGTGGACAGACATCTCACAAATTTAAAATGCGCTATTGCGGTGACTGCATCCTTCGTGGATTGACTAGATTCTGATTTTGACAAAACTACCGAAAATATGATGACAATGACACCATTCTACAATATATCAGCAGCCCCACATGATGGTTATGGCCTGTAGCGACTGATATTCTGTGTGGACTAATATCTGTGGAGAAGACGAGATCTTGCATGACAGCCAACGGGTGTCATGCAAGATTGCCACCGTTCTGCTGATGTCATAGAAAACTACGGAAAAACTGCCCATATGCCTTTCGGTCTCCCTGACGCAGTGTGAAATTAAAACTGTGTTTCAGGTCAACAGTCTGTGTGGCACAGTGGCCACATATACACACACACACACACACACACAGACACACAGACGAACACACACACATACACACAGCTCTCTCATTGCTGACAGAAGGGCTTGTAGAGTGGGTAATGAGAAAAGGTTCTCATGCATGAAAGCCTACGTTAGTGATTCAGTCAGCAACACAAACACTAGAGCCCGACTGTTACTGGATTTTAGTGGCCAATGCCAATACCGATATTAGTGAGTAGGATATTACCGATATTCAAAATATAGATATATCGGCTGTAATTCAATACAAATATTAAGGTATCCTGGAGGTAAAGCAGTTCTTTGGGATTTGCAGCTAGCCCAGGAGCCCTGCTCCTCCTGCTTTGGGCCACATCGACATAACATTAAAACCGTGAGCTTAAGGAACCAATTCACTGTATGATGATGAGCTACTAACCGTGACCAAAAAAATGTATGTAAAACTTCTAGTTTATGTGGATGTGTGCTAAGCATTTAGTCCTTCAACCACCGAAGTAGAGGAAGAGGTAATTACATCTATAAATAAACACCATTTCTGAAGTTTTCATATCGGCAAACATATACTCTGATACCGATAAATCTGTGATAGGACAATATCGGCTTGCCGATATATCGGTCTGGCACTGTCACACACACACACACACACACACACACACACACACACACACACACACACACACACACACACACACACACACACACACACACACACACACACAAACACACACACACACACACACACACACACACACACACACACACACAATTTTTACAGTATGTATCTTTCTTTCTGGTCTCTTGTGTCTTAATATGTGTGTCTGTTAATTGAATTAGGTTAATAACTCCATCAGCCACCTCTTCACCTCACATCACATTTGAGCACACTTAACACACACACGCGCGCACACACACACACACACACACACACACACACACACACACACACACACACAAACGCTCTGAAGGACTCTTTGAAGTGCAACCAATTGGTGAGGGGGCCATGGTCATTTTTCATACACAAGCAATTTTAACCAAGGCAGTCTGAACACTAGGCCAACTTCCCCTTTATAAACCACTGCCTTATGCTTTACTGATGAAGAGCAGAGATAGAAGCATAAAGACAGTGGATACATGGCAGGAAGTAGGCCTACAATGAAGCAGTTAAATTAAACAAATTCCTTCCTCTAAATTCGGCCACCAATAAATCTGATCCATACACGGATTATGGCTCTTATTATTGCAGTGTTATAAAATGCTCTTTGTCTTTTGTGTTTCTGTATCTGTTGAATCTGCTGCTGCTCTGTTTGTTGAGTTCTTCACCTGGTGCATCCATGCTAAAGGATGCCTTGTACGAGACTTAAAGGGTCTTAAGAGAGTGTCACACTATGTAAAAAGTGTGTGCCACTTTTGTCGGTCACTGGCAAACGTTTCTTCTGTTTCTTTAAGCTCTATTCCAAAGTCCAAATGGTCTTAAAATAAAGGAAAGCAGTACACAATGCTTTAGCCTTGTTGCTGCACGGATGGGGGTCTGTGTGTGGGTGTCACCACTGTATTCACAGTTTGAGTAGTGTGATCCTAGTATTCAGAGAGAACCCTCATACAAGCTGGTCCCGATCCCGTCCTGTCCTGTTACTACTATAGCTTAGTTCCACTATTTCGGTGCTGTGATCGCATCCATAAAGTAGTGTTGAGGCTGAGCCACAGTGAGGAGAGGAGGCTTTTTTAATGTACAATAATAATAATAATAAAATATTACAGATAATTGAAAATGAAAATGTTATAAATGTCACTCAGTAAATATAGTATTACGGCTTATTATTTCAGAAATAGTTTAGTTTCTTGCGACACTATGTTTTCCATTGTACTGTTTCTATTGATATCATGTCATCATTAGTGTTAAATAAACACACTGGGATCATAAGTTTTGCTGTCTCCTCTGGTCTCCACTGGCCATGGCCTTGCAGTAATAGTTGTGTGTAAAGGGGGTGTTGTCACGCTTTGCTCAGCCACTACATTATTTATCTATGTTTAACGTTTGCATTTTAGGTGATTGCGAAAGGTCTTGATGACAATTAAGTGGGGCACCCAAAGTCAAAAGTTGGGAACCATTGCCATCCATTGACTGTAGGTTTTCTGAGTGTGACCCTGTAAACAGAACAAGCAGCACAAGGAAGCAGCTAGAGTTCCATGAATCTGAATCTAAATCTACTAAAGTTATGATTGTCAATGCTTTTTGATGCAAACATGTGCTATGTGTGAGACATAGTCGAGTGCCTCTGATTTACTGTTGTAGGATTGCTGATGTGTGGTAATGCTGTAGCCGTCACAGACCCTGAGATGATTACCAGTCCCAGCCAAGGTAGCTGGGTATTGGCTATGGGTGTGTCTATGGTCTCTGCAAATGAGGCTAAACAGATCATTTGATGAATGATTTTTTAAAATCTTGGGAATTGGCTGAGAATATATACTTCCATATATATAGTGCATCCCTGCTAACTATCAACGCAAAACAATTATACCTTAATATAATGGCAACTAGGATGAGAGACAATCTTTAATTGTGGCGTCTCATCCAGAAATTGATTTACCGTTGTGTATGGTCTCCGGAGCAAGAAGAACGAGAATGGAAAATGCAGTTGTGACGAAACATTCGACAAAGTAATATCCGAAACACTGAAACGGATACCCCTCTATCAAACGTCCCTTCCTCTCTCCAGCCTCTGGCCTCTAAGCCCTTGTATCTGAAATCCCTGCCATCTCTCTCCCCGATAACGCTCTTTTTGAGAGAGCGAGAGAGAGAGAGATGTTGAAGAGGATGGTAACCTGATAGGGACGCTTTGAAAGCATCCTCTTCCATACGTTGCAGACGCTGAGAACGTGTGGGAACAAAGTTAAAAAGCAACCCATTACCTGCCCACTACCCTTCATTCATTACTTTAAGCCATGACCATCTATGAGATCTATGCTCTTATTATGTTGTTGTTTATGGAAATATGACTGAGAGGGTCGGACTGGTTCAAAGGTCTGAGATAGAAATCCAACCAAAGAAGAGCAATGGGGTTTAATTCAGAATCATCTTTGTACTGGTCTTGGTAATGCCCAGGATTTGTGTGACTTTTATGTTCCATTCATGCTTTAGGTACCTTAGTTACTACTTAGTTATGCCACCTAGTCATTATGTACAGACATACAGACACACATTCAGTTACAGACAAGTGGTCACCCATAACCCCAAGAACTTGAAAATGCAGGTTATAATCAGAGGATTTGAAACCTCTGTTACTAAGATCACTTATTGGTTTTCTCTTCACTGACTTTTTTCTTTCTGTCTGTCTCTCTGTCCGTCTATCTGTCCTAAACAAGTGAAAAAAGTGTGACATTTGGAACAGCAGGGCGGGGAGCTGTTAGCACTCTGGACTTAAATGTCAGCCTGTCAGTGATTCAAGCACACACACACACACACACACACACATAAAACCCATGTACACACATAGTGGCTTTAAACTGTTCCCATTGGTACTTTTCTCTTACCTCCATGCTAATCCCTCTTAGTTTTTTCACATCTTACTTTATCTTAGAAATTTTTGGCTTGGGCCCATTAGTGTCTCCTACCCTTATCCCCAGTCCTCATCCCTCTCTAACTACTCTTTATTCACATCCATTATTCTCCACTGGCTCTTCTCTCTCTCTCTCTCTCTCTCTCTCTCTCTCTCTCTCTCTCTCTCTCTCTCTCTCTCTCTCTCCTTCCTTCCCTCCATCAGAGAGCGCTTTACTCTGGAAAGTAGGTTCAGGCTTTGGTCAGTGAACACAGAGATGGAGAAGATACAGATGCTTGGAGGAAAGACATTTGTGCATGTGGGTCATTTGAGACCAGCTGACAGCATTGGCATGTGAATACACAGAAACAGACACACACACACACACACACACACACTAGGGATGTGAATAACTCAAATTTTTCATGGTTGAACAATCAGTGGGTGGTATGAACGAATAATCGATTATTCAATGTGTGCCGACATTCACAAAGGCAGCCATGGATCATCGGCAAGAAATCACTTAATATCTTAAACGCAAAAAAACAAAATTTAACAGTGAACAGTGTTTGTGTTGTATGCATATATATTCATATTTAAGCTTGTGTATATTGTTTTTCTGTACATGATTAATAATAATAAAAAAACTAATAGTGCTACAGAACCAACATTAGTTCCGTCCGTAAATTCTTGTTTATTTGAATGGGAAAAAATGTTAACGGTCCAAATGTTAAAAATCGACTTTGACCCTCGGGAACGAATAATCGAATAATCAAATATTCTGACCCATCCCTAACACACACACACACACACACACACACACACACACACACACACACACACACAAACACATACGGGCAGACGGACATGGGCTGACAGACCCATACATAAACACACGCACACACACACACACACACGCACGCACACACACACACACGCACGCACGCACACATGCACGCACACAAACACAGATGGGCAGATGGACACAGGCTGACGGACCCATACATACACACCCACCCACACGCACGCACGCACGCGCGCACACACACACACACACACACACACACACACACACACACACACACACACACACACACACACACACACACACACACACACACACATGAATGCACTCAACCTACACCAACACAGGCACATTCGCCCTATTTTCTTGTCCTCCAGTGGTTCATCTTCATGTCTCAGCACTTATGAGTGAATGTGTGTGTGAGTATTCTTGTAAAGTTGAGTGCATTATAAAACCCCTTTTAAAGATGCATTAACTTTTTACCATCACGTGATTGTGTGTGTGTGTGTGTGTGTGTGTCTGTTTCTGCGTGTTTGCATTTGTTTAACTGGTTATTGTGTATTTGGCAGGATCATTCACGAGGATGGTTTCTCAGGCGATGACGTCAAGCAGTACAAGCCTGTCGTCTACAGCAACACCATCCAGTCCCTGGCCGCCATCGTCCGTGCCATGGACACGCTTGGCCTGGATTACGGGGATAAGGAGCGCAAGGTCAGCCACGCTTTTTAACGTTACACCATGCACAATGCACGCACACTCACCCATTCCAGAAGAACGCTCTTCATTACTCCACACACACAAGCAGTGCACGAGTGTGTATTTCCAAAACATATCTGATTTACTCACAAGGCCACAATAAAACAAACTGTTTTATGGTGTGCAAAGCGATATTATATGTTGAACTATTTGTTTTTTATTATTGGACCAAATATTAAATGCATATGGATGACTAAAGGCCAGAGACAGCCTTGGTAAGATATGTTAATGCAGGGAAGTTAATGTTCCACTAACCTGACCAGATTGCATAAATACTGTCAACCATGTGGAACAAAGACACGTACAGTATATGCTCACCATGCACAAATGTATACATATGCTTCCTGTTCAACAACTCACTGAATGAGGCCAATATTTAGTTACCCTGTGAATAGGTTGCATTGTTTAGGTAAGCTTAGGTAAAAGTTACATAGTTTAGTTTTTTGTTTGCTACACAAAAAGGTATTGGATCTGCCTTGTTGACCTGTTATTTGAGTGTCAAAGAAGTTTAATTGTACAGTGATTGCTGATTTTCACACTTTATTAAACAGTTGATAAACTTTTCATTAGGGGTGTACGGTATAAACGGTATAGAAAGTACACCGGTGTGAATTTGCACGATTTTGAGCATACCGTGAGACCGGTGTGATCGTAAGTAACGTAAATACAGTAACGTAACTTATTTTTCATGTGAAAAGTAAAGTTACGCGAAACGGTATGGTATATATGGTAACGAAACGTAGTTCCCTTTTCAATTCGGCGCACCGTAATTTTTCCCAGGGACCGATTTGACAGCGATACTGCCTTCTCAGGCAGTATGCTATTACACAGGCAGTATCGCAATAGTCCCTTCACGAGCTCTCATTCACTGTACAAGACAGACGCTGGTAGCGTGAAGCTGTCTCTGCATCTCAGACATCGTTTCCGCAGGCATTTTCCAAAGCCAGTCCTTACGACAAAAAAAGCCAGCGGTGGAACGAGATAACAAACGCCGTCACTGTTTACCTGTGTAAGGACATGGTTCCCTTTCAAAATGTCGATAGAAAGGGCTTGAAAGAGATGATCAAAACACAGGTACACATTACCTGCCCGCACACACTTCAGCCAAATTGGGATGCCAAAACTACACGGCAAGGTCCGCGACCAAGTGGAGAAAGAAATCCATACTATCCACACTGGAAGCTAACTTAAAAAAAAAGAAAAGATTAAGCATTTTTTTCTATTGCAGTTTTGCTCAATAAATGTTCTAAAAATACTTCTTCTTCTATACAAAAATAGCTGCCTAACCAGTATTTTACCCCTTCAGAAGCATTTATATCGAAATTAAAATATAAAATTAACATACCGTGATATAATACCGTACAGTCTATGCCTCAAATCATACCGGTCCGTCTACACAGTTAATGTGTGGTAGGTTCGCTACTTCACCCATACTGAACACATTTTCAGCATTTTGTAGTCATGGTTTATGCACAAGCTCATCTGCTCAGGCTTTTGCAGCCAAGCAGAAAAGCATAGACAAAGGCTTAAACAGCTTTCAGCGTTAGTCTTTCAAGAATAATGCTGTGGTTATTCTCCACATCCAAATATATATTTAAAAAAAGAAATAAAAACTTAAAACTATGTGTACCTGACTCCCCGTAGTTGTAACCCAGGTTTACCGTGTGTGAAATCTTTTGAAATTGTATCGCCCAGCCCCCTTTGTTGAATGGAGATTTTAGGATAGGATGTATTTCTGTAGTACTGTTCTTGGTGTTTTTAACAAGCCTTCGTTTCCTGGCAGTGTGCTACATAAAAAATGAGTGCACAACTCTGTAATATTTATTGTTATTAGCATCAAAGGAACAAGTCTAAAGGCGGAAATACGCAACCCTGAAGAAGGGCCCCTTGATTTGGTTCATTCTGGCTGGTTTTGAACATGTTATGGAACTCTGCAGCACAAAAAAAACAACTCTCATCTTCATTAAACCCTAATTGAGCGTTACAGGCCTTTAACTGGTGGAAAGCAGTACATTCTTCAGTTAAATTTGTGGCTGTTCAAAGTCGTTTTTCCAGCATAGCTATAGAAAAGACTTAGACGAACTGGGAGCAGAAGTGGGATCCCTCGTGAATACGTATTTTTAGGAGCATGTCTACTTCATGTTCAGCTCTATGTTTATCTCACTGGTCCTTTTTGTATGGAAAATACAGACATGTTTTACTGGTGCATCTTTATGTCAGTTTACTTTGATAATATAAGAATGTGCAAGGAGCCGGTGAGTCCTTGGGAAACGCTTCAGTCCCCGTTGTCCCAACGTTCTTATCCTTGGCCCTCAGCAGTTCTTTCATACGTACTTCAATCAATAACTGAGCCAACATAAACATAACCAAAAAGGGCTCCTACATTTCCATTCAATGAAGGGGTTTATTTTAATGAGTACTTGCCACATATCTGACTGGAATTCAAAATAACCTTTAGTGTATCTTTCTTTCAAACTATTTTTAACTTTTTGATTTTGGCCCTTGTGAAAGCAAACCATACAAGTGAAAATAGAAACAAAGTATGTCCACCCTGATGGTTCACATTAAGGACATTCAACTCTCAGTGTGATCTTGTTTGTTTTGTTATAATGTGTCACAAGATATTTATTGTGTTGATAGTGATGGCAAAATTATGGCAACAAAATGTACATATAGACTGAATAGCTAGCCTGACCTCTGTTTGTCCCTACTTAGGTTCACACACACACCAGCGAGTTCTGCACACTGCTGCGTTATATAAACCAAGATAAAAACACACACATGTGCACGCACGCACAAATTCACGCAAATACACACGCACACACACGTACACACACACACACACACACACACACACACACACACACACACACACACACACAGACACTGAATCATTCTTGTTAATCAGGGACTATATTTAATCCCAATTAGAGAATTTATATTTTCAGTATAAGGTATATAAGTATAAGGGCTGTAATAACATGATCAGGAAGTTGTGTGTGTAGTAGTGCCTACTAGTAGTCTAGTAGGGATGCCCCGATCAGAACAAAAAAAACAACATAATAAGCATAAAACGGCAACAAAAAAAGGCTTTAGCCAAATAGCCTAATGTATAAAGCATTCCTCAGCATTTGGTTAACAACCTGCCATGGCTACCATTCTTTAACCTAAAAAACTTTATCGACACTTGTTCACAGTGCACTGAGCTAGGCTCGTGCTGCTTGTGCAAGCGTGGGAAGCGATCGTTTTCTTTCCAGAAAGTAGCGGCTGTGCACTCGGTGGGATAAGTGGCTCTGACAAGTAGAGGTTCGTCTGCAAAGCGGTTTGGTTGCTGGTGTTGCCGCCACCATGTTCCACATCTTCATCCAGCAACTCAGCGTCCATAGCCTGCAAAGAGCCAGCTCGTGGTACGTCCTCTGGAGGCTTGGAGCTGCTCCCCACCCAGTTGTTAACATACTGCCGTTCTGGGCCGGGCCTGGACAGGCGGCCAGTATACCCAAAAGCAGAACACGTAGCTGTGGCTGGAGTGAGTGTGGGAAACTTTTTTATTAATAAAAATATAAATAAATTAAACATATGGTCTATTTTATGCGTTTGTAGGTTAGGCTCTTTGTGTTTCATATTACATTTCAATCTTGCAACGCAGCTTTTCATTAATCTTAAGAAAATTACATATTTTTTCTAAGAACTTATTTTGTATCTGTCATTTGCCATCATAACAGAATTTTTTAGCCTACCAAGGTGTATTCCTTTTCTCCCCTGCATACAGGTGCTCAGGGTCAATGTCACTGAATGGCTTCTGCGCTCCATCCAACATAGAGGCTTTGGACATTTTGTCGCACCTTCTTCCGTTCCGGCAAGAAAGCTCTAATAGATGATATATCATCTGACTGATGCAGTTGATGAGCTCGTCTGTTCCATGAGCTCTTTGAATGGTGCGAGGAGGGAAATCATATTTTCGATTAATTTCCACGGATTAACGGAGAATGTTGAAGGCAAGTCGTAGTCGGCTGCATGCCCGTTTCTGTTGTAGGAGGCTCTGTAGAATATACAAAGTGCTTCTCCACCTAGTTGGTACATCCGGCTGTAGTCTTTTTGTAGGCTGGCCCAGTTGTTGCTGAATACTTTGGAGTCTGGAGTATGCTAACGTGGAATGCCTCAAATGACAGACGACAGTCTCCCTGCTGCTGTTATAGCCAAGATGCTTCGCTGTGGCTATGTTCCAAGTGGTATCCCTTAGTATAACGTGTACCTTTTATTTCTGGATTCCCCAGGATCAGAACATTTCACTAAATGGGGCAGCCAGGGCCTCGGGTATGTGTGACCCTGTGAATTCTTGACGATGGAGAACAACGTTGTGTTGTGAGTTTTGATCAATAAAGTGCAATGTTAAACTTAACATGGACATGGGGCATGCGCTTGAACTCCAGATGTCACTCGTGAAACAAATGTATGTGATGTTGTCGTTTAAAAGGCTCAATATGTGTACACACTGTTTGGTATAACTGCGGCAGGCATACGTCTGTAAAATATTGACGTCCTGGAAGGACATAGTGTGGACCTAAGAAGGTAAAGATTGGTTGACAAATTAGCTAGTAAGCCTGTCATTAATCAAAAATGCTCCTCATGTATAGCACAAGACTGTGTGCCATGCATAGACAAACTTGACACACATTACTATGGCATTATCAAAAATTGTTCATTATGACAATGAACAAGAACCAGTGCAATTCATTCATGTCGTCCTTGTGCCATGAATTCATGAAAATGTAATATCTATATATTTATAATTTTGTGGTGGCTTGAGATAGGTAGGCATGTTTTTTATGTCTACTGACAAGTTTAAATTTAACTAGCAGCTATTTAGCAGCTTTCACTCTTTCTGTTTTTCTGTCCTTTCTTTCTCTCCCTCCACCCCCCCCCCCCCCCCCGTCCAACCAGCCTTTTCTCTGGGCCCGACCAGTTGCTATGGCAACTCTGTGTTTTGTCTTCCTCTCAACACATTCCGCAAGACCGTGTCTAATGGTGGTGTGACATGGACACACGCAACGCACAAGCGCACACACACACACACACACACACACACACACACACACACACACACACACACACACACACACACACACACACACACAAAGCTGGAAGCAGGTTTCTCAATCAACAGTCCTTAACTGAACAGTTTTTTTTATTTTAGTTGTGTGACAAGAAGGAACATGGGACTTGACTGCAGTCCATTTTCAATATGATGATTGTTTCTGAGGCAGACCTTGATGAGGTGTTGCATCAGCGTTATATGTGAAGAAGTGCACATGCTCCGAGTGATTCCTAGGGATTTAGATTGAGACACTGGGTCAAAAAGCATTTGCCAGTCGTGTGTAAGCCTGTTTGAGGATTAACTGACGTGGAAGGGGTGAATATATCATCATCTTTTTGGTTGAGAGTTAACCTTAGCACTTACAACCACATACAAGCATTAAAGCCACTAAATACTGCAAACCATGTACCGACAGTACTGTGTAGAAGCACAAGTGTTGTGCGCTTGTTTGTGTGTGTGTGTGTGTGTGTGTGTGTGTGTGTGTGTGTGTGTGAATGGGGGGGAGGGGGGCTATGGTTGGTAGCATGTGTTACACCTACATGTCCCATGAGATCCAACACAAATTAGGAGTAAGCTGGATGTTTCTGACTGACTGTGCTGGCAGAAGTGGGCAGTGAGCAGAATACTTGTTGGAACCTGCAGGTTGAAAAACTGTTATTCTATGAAAAACTATGCTCTGAGTTTTCTATTATTAGTTATTATTATCGTTACTATAATTGGGCCTCATCATCTCCACTGCCGGGTAGCAATCAACATAGGGATTGAGTTATAACTGCTCTTCGGTGTCTGGGAGGAATCTCTTTTATCGGTTCTTGTCTATCTTGTAAAAACACCAGTTTCATAACCAATGTATAGTCATGTTTTTGTGAAAATGGAGAGTTTGGAGTTCTACTATTTTGCAGTCATGAGTTATGGTGCTGTATGACTCTATGGTGATTGCTTCAAAAAGTTGATACAGTCCTTTGGATTTAGAAGCTTGATCCTATGTGTATGCTTTCAGCATGTTCACATTCAGAGTTTGTGGGTTTGTGTGTGTGAGGGCTTGTAGCCAGGCAATCTGATCAAATGGCCTTACGTTATTCACACCCTCACCCACACACACACATATATATATATATATATATATATATATATGTGTGTGTATTATCTATACAATAGGGGTGTAACAATACACATATTCGTACCAAATTTTTTCGGTATGGGTCCAACGGTTCAATGCACATTTCATTTCGGTGCGTACCGAAATAATTAAATAATAATTATAATTATATATATATTTTTTTTTTAATTATTGATTATCACACAGAGTGTCTTGTCTTGTCCTGATGTTTTGTGTTGAGGACCACAATAGAATCCATACCATACCATAATCAAAACTTTTGGTGGTAGACCAATTGTAGAGTAATAGCATGCACAGACAAGACCAACTATTTGTTCTCTCTTTACCACGGACATGCATAGCGACACATCAACCCGACGCAGAACCATACCAACCAACGTTCACGACTACGTCGAAGCGTATGCTTGCGTTGTGTGAAAGTGGGACCATAAAGAGCCCTTTAGTTTTGACAAGACAAGGAAATGTCATGAAAAAGGTTGTAGTAGAAAGTATGTCATATGAATTGTTTAGTATTGTTCCTGTTTTAATGCTCATTATGGTTGTCATTAACTGCATTATATACTGCCTGCTGTGGCTCCTAATGAAACACATTGACAGGGCCATGGCTTCAAGGCCACAGCTGTTATGGAAACCGGCTAATTATCCTCTTGGGTTTCTCTGCCTGGGTCACGCGTTTTTCTGTCTGTCGGTCTTTCTGTCCGTGTGATGTAAGGATCATCTCTGTGATGAGGACGTCTATGTCAAGTAAAGATAAACAATTATGTAACTATATAAGGCAAATGAAAAAATAAATATATGTAAGAAATATAGCAAAGTAGCGATATATCATTCTGAAAATCCATATGAGGTACAGGGCCTACAGGCGTACAGAGTTGACTGACTAAGATTGAATGTACTCTACTAGTATTAAGTAACTTTTATGTTTACCTTCTAATTTAATTTAAGGTAGTTTGCATTGCATTGCCACTGTAGCCACAACGTCTGATACTGAGGCCTTGCCAATCTCCTGACCTCTTTGGTGTGTAGATTCCTTTAAGACATCCTTGGAAGACAGTCAAACGTGTCCACTACTCCCCCATAGTGTATTGCAAACAAACTGGTTATCTCCTGCCATGGCTGACATCAGCCATTGCCAATCCCAAACTCGCCACGATGATCACTCCCCCTCGCCTTTGTTTCCTTTGTTGTCACTGCCAACAATGTGAAAGTTACCTTATGAGAATCATGCACACTCATCGTCTATTTATAAATAATATATGCTTGGTCAATTAAAGTTATTCTTCATCAAACACCTACAGTTACTACAAATACTGTCCAAATTCCACAAGTGCTTCAAATACGGACCGTTATCCCAGTTTGCCATCGATGCCACTGTGTGACAGTCCCAAACCGTATTACTTACACTCGTCTGTGTGAGGATGGCTTTAGTCATTCGGAAGACCTCTGTGAGTGCGAGACATTGAGATTAGCTGGAAAGAAATTGGCAAGTGGATCCAGTCATTGTTGCCCTTTCACGTAGTATTGGCCTTTGACTGAGCCCCTTCAAATGGACAGATGGAGATCAGCCACCATGCATGTGACATTTGGCCTCAGCCCTGCTTAGTCATTACAATGGAAGGGGCTGTGGAGTCCACAGCTGTGTGTGTGTGTGTGTGGTGTGGTCTGGTGTGGTCTGGTGTGGTGTGGTGTGTGTGTGTGTGTGTGTGTGTGTGTGTGTGTGTGTGTGTGTGTGTGTGTGTGTGTGTGTGTGTGTGTGTTAAATGATAATGACATAGTTAAAGGTATAATATGTATTTTAACTTTATATAACCAGAAAGAGTGAGGCATTTGACAAAGAAAGAACCGGAAAAGTTTTTTTTATTGTGCAATTGTTTTTGTGTTAAAAGTACATTTAACATGAATACAGGTAATATGAATAAAATATGAGTTTTATTCAATGAGTAAACTATTTTTACAAATAGTTAATATAATCACGTGTTATAGGGGCCGTCGATGTAGTACCCTGTAAGACATACCATCACAATATGGTGACGTGAGCTCCGCTTCATCTGATTCATGTGGGTAAATATGCTCATGCCGGCCACATGTACCTGCTCACTGTGTGTGTGTGTGTGTGTGTGTGCTCATTTATCAAATTCTGTCTGTCGATATATTTTTATTGTTTACTGTGTTAGCGAACGGCTGCTGCCTACGCACGAATAGCTGAACATGCTTATTGTTTACCGAAACAGAATGTTTTCATTCAAAATAAAAATTGATACTAACTACTATCCCTCATGTGACATTCAAACAAAACAATATGAATGCCAAATTAGAATTCATGAATATATTACATTATCCACGGTATAGTCAAATCCATATCGTGGTGCAACATAATACCGGTATTCACGTTCATACCGGTATGCCGCCCAGCACTACTGTGGGTGTGCATCGTCCACACATGAAAGGTAACGAGCATTGACTGCACACCTTTGAAGCTATGTGAGTGTGCCTGCGTCTGTGTGTGTGTGTGTGCTTGAATTGTGTCAACTTCCCACCTTCGTGCAGAGCTGACTGCTATTTGATCACCCTACTACTCTCACTTCCTTTATACTGTCAATATCTTCTCCCAATGCTCTCGACTCAGAGAGTCTCTCTGTTGCCATTGGCTCTCCAGCCTTCCACTGCCATTTCATCGCTCTACAGTCCTGTGCACAGGGCTGGTCACAGGCAACCCACTGGACAATGTTATCCCACATGTTATCAATCATTTTCAACATTTTATCATTATTGTGGTTGCAAATCAGGCCACACTAGTGTTATTCTGTTTTTTATTAGTGTGGTTGCAAAGCAAGCCACACTATTGTTATCATGTGTCTTATTTTTTATTATATTTTTTATTATTTAATAATTAATTCAGAAGCTTGGTATCTGGTCCTTATTTGACATGCTGAATGGTTTTGCCTCAGTGATCCGTCGAGATAGATTAAGCTGTACCTTGAAGGTTTTGGACCTGGCAAAACTGACCCGTAAACCCAAATGACCAAAATGAACTAACCCTAACCCTAACCCATCAAGGGCACCCCTTTATGTATTACGGAATACTTTGTGTCGATGGCTAAACAATCAGCCCCATTATTCAATCATTCACAAGTCTGCTTCAAAAGAGCCCAGGGACTTGAAACTTGGCGTGCTTGCTCATTAGCATTTATATAATTCCCATAGTGTGTATGGTCAGATTGTGTTTTCTATCTGCTTTGTGGGTCCTGTCTGGGGCATCAAGGCCATCTCCTTAGGCCATAGTGCTGACTGATATTGTGTTCTTGTACAAAGAAAGAGGGTTGGAACATGTTTTTAGTTTTTTGGGTTGAACAATCAATATTATGCAATACTACTTACAACAGGGTCAACACTGATCATTAAAAAGCAAGTAAAACCCAGAATGTTCCATCGTGACACAATATCCTCTTTTGTCAGTGGCCTTGATGGCCTAATGTTGCACAACGGAAATACGCTTAGTCTTGTTTCTATCTCTCTCCTTTCAATGTCTTCATTCTCCTGTCATATGAATCCATTTTGGTACTAATGATCTATGGACTTGTCTAATCTTAAATGAGCAAAGATTTTGATAGCATAAAAAATGGCACTTGCCGAAATCCAAATCTTTCAATATTCAATCAATCAAATTACACTTGAGAAAGGACACAGATGCCACCCCCATTAAGAAGTGTGCAAAGTTTTGAGTCAATAACCAAAATAATTATGTCAGTGTCAACTTCAATAAATGCTAAGCACTTATGCTCTAAACTGATCAGAAAGTCCACATCAGAAGGAGGCAGGAACTGAAAACTGCGAAGATGACACCTGCCTTAACATGTGGAAAAAGGTTTTGTGTTGGTACCTTATTTCATGACGTCACAGTGTCGATAACAGTAATTGCTCTTAAGCATAATGCATCGAAACACAAAAATCTACTATTAAACCAGTGGTTGTGTGTGTGTGTGTGTGTGTGTGTGTGTGTGTGTGTGTGTTGGAGTAAAAAAAAGGACTGTGTGCTGAAGAAAAATGACCCGCCTCTGTCAAGGACATAGTTGCATCTAGGAGTAATGACATGCCCCCGTGAATCGCTCGAAGAGAGCAGTTGCTTGGATGGGCTGTGCGTGGGCTGTGAATACCTCTCGTGGCTGCTTGCAGTCCTAGTTATTTTTATTATGATTATCTATAGAGCGGCCTGTAGCCAAGAATGTTCTGAAGCTGAGTATATTATTTTTTTATGATATCTATGTTTGTGGTTGACGGGGAACTTAGGTTGAACGCCATTGCGGAGCTGGCTTTTCTGACCTCAAGTTTTGATCTCCTCTATTGCGTATCAGGTGTTATGTGCTTGTCCTTAATAAATGTTCAACGTTGTTCACAGTTTGATGTATTCACGTTTTTGGTCACCGGTTCCAGCTCGGCTACACAGGTTTTCGGTGGCGTATTTCCAAATACGCTACTGCAAATGGATAACATGTTGAATGGTCCAATGGAGCAACAGAGACTCAGTAGCACAACAGGAGTGGCATGTGCGCACACAGGAGGCAAAATAAATGAACTATGATACCTGGTAAGTCGATCTAGAACAAAGAGTGGAATCGCTGGTTTCTAACATGGAGTGTCCAACGTTTGCAGTCTCCGCTGAGACAGATGCATGACCACATGAATTTCAAACTTCAAATGGCTCAGTTTACGGCCAAATAATAGGCCTAATTCACACATGGAATAGCGTTTTCTTCTCCAACTTCAGAAACACTGATTCGTCATGTAAATTGCGGCAAAGACAACTTAACACAGATGATATGCGGACGCAGTCCTGTGGCCGCAACTGTGGGTCTATTTAATGATATGCGCCAATACATTAACAAACATCGTTTGTAACCAGTATTGTATACATTATCGTTATCAAGTTGTGTTCATAATATGCATGTGTCCCCCCGTTAATATACATCATGGACTGTATTATGTGTTACATGTTTAGTTTGTGTGTGTTTAAACAGATGGGCGCGCACACACACGCGCGCCAAGCATCACCCGCATTCATTCATTCTTTTAAACACTCACTCGCGGTAAAACTATAAAACGTTTTCTCACAATCAAATACTCCAAATACTCCATCAATCCTAAAAGTAATGGGCTTGTACACGATGTCTGTGTCAAGAACATATGTGTTTGCTGTACGGTGTTTGCAGATGCATTGATTTAAAAGTACAACTTACCACTGTATCAGCTATTCTTTCCCAAATCATTTAACCAACCATTTACCCTAAAACGAGATTTTGTTTTGGAAGGTTGGAATATACTTTGCTCGAATTTGTTATTGTTATTATTATTTTAACGCATGGCATAGCCTACTATACTTCATTCATGTTCATTCATGCAGCCCTATGGAAAAAAAATATTCCACAATCCACACGCTATTTCTATGCAGTTTCACACATATGAACAATCTTTGACATCATAATATTTAAATCAGGCTAATCGTTTGCATGTTTGTGCATGTTCTGAAGTTATGTAGGCATTGTTCATATATGGGATTTGTTAACCTATTCAAAGTTCTCTCTCCATCCCAGGGTGCTACTAAGATCTGGTCAGATTTTGTCATGTCCTTTCATTACATTCCTTGTTACACTACTTACTTGACTTCTGTACGGATACAAATAATTATAACTGAATTGATATAGAATCTAATCTAATCTGAAATTAAATCGAATCTGAACCTTGTGAATCTGAATCCTACTGCCTACTGAACATCGGAAAGTGAATATCAGTGTGTGCATGCATTTGTGCATGCATCTTTGTGTTTGTCTGATTGTGTGTTGATATTTCTCTACGAGACAATCACTTCACTGTGCGTGGGATTTTCCAAACACTGCTTTCTTTCATGTGTGCCCTCTCCACAAGGAGGACTGTCAAGGAATCCAAACTGGGGTGTGATGGATAGGTCAGCCTGCTCGTCAGCCCCCTGCCAGCATTAGCCTCTAAATACCCCATCACCCTGCGCTGTGATCACCACGTCACTGCGAGGACAGGGGGGGATGTTACAGCTACAATTTTACTTTAATGGCGGTTTCGGCTCTATCTGCACGGGTGGTTCCCATCCCAACTGCTCTTGCCTCCGGACCCACATGAGTCATGAGGCATTAAATAGGGATGGAGCGATCAGGTGTTTTTTTCCGGACGATCCCGAGCAACGATATATTTAATGTGTGATCGGCAGATCCGATACCGATCACTGATTTTTATTTAATGTATATATTAATAGGATGTTTCTTATGATAATAATTAGGTGCCGATTATATTAGTGTTCTTAATTAGTTAGTGTTATTTATTGTTAATTTGTTGAGCCGACTGAAATGCGTTGCATTCCTCTAAGAAAAGACGTGATGGTATTTAAACACAGAGCAGTGTCAAGTTCCATGGACTGTTTGGGTAACACACACCTATCACCGATGTAATCCACCATATAATCGAACATGGAAACAGTATCACCTGTGATACTCAGATACTGTGCAGTGCAGAGAGTATCACAGGTGATACGGTTTTTGATAGGTGCAGAGTCTGGACCTATCAATATTTGAGGGCAGAGAAAAGGACCGCTACCGGGATAAGAAATAATAAGAAGTGGATAAGAAATAATGACAGTTCATTGGTCATTATTGTATTGGATGTTTATATAGAATAAATATTTGAATAGCTTTTACAGTGTGTGTCTGGATTGGTAATGAAGATGGTGCGTTCTGCAAGATTCGGTGTACGCTACATGGGAGATGCATATATTTGTAGCCTACTTTCTGCTTTCTGTGATGTGGCGCCAGCCTATTATCCAGATACAACTGTGTTGTGCATATGCTTTCACTTTAAAGCCTGCTTGTCTCGTGGGTTATGATTTGAAGTAGTCAACCAAGTTGGCGATAGCGTACAGCCAGGTTACAGAGAGTTTTGCACATGCGGAAACAAGTTGGAAATGTATCATTCTGACAAATTAGTTGCCAAAAACTACTGCCAAAACTACAATTAAATATTAAACAACATAAATAACCAGTATGAAAAGGTGTACTGTGTGTACTGTGCACTGTATTAGCATAACACAAAGACTCTTTGTGACATCTGTGCCCATCAAAGGAGAACGGTCTACGGCTTCGCTCACAGGTCCAGCTACAGCAGACCAAGCTGTTATAAAGTCTAGGTTTCAATAAAGCATTACTTTCCTACAAAATAACATTGTAGGAAATATGTTAACATGAATACTATGGAGTACTATGGCTGCAATCATTTGGCTATCCATCACACTTTGGTATGCCATTTAGAGTAAGGAGCAGCAGCAAGTTAGTTTCACCAAAAGCAGAGGGGAGCAGCCTTGTCGTATCAGGTTATAGATAATTCAGTAAAAATAACATTTGGATGTGTGATTAATGATGAGTCTAGGTTTACTACTTTTAGCACAAATCTACATTAAAAACTCAACAAAAAACAAGTGGAGAATGAAGCCCAGTGAGATTCAGGCTGGTTAATGCATACTATAACCAAGATCAACAAAAAGCTATTTATATGGTTAAGCTGCCTGCTACCTTTATTGTGAGTCAAGATTAATCATCTTAAAGCAGGATAACATTACTGTCTCAGTGATTGAACCTAATGTCTTGTGCAGCAGTTTTTGAGTCACTTGATTACCTACTGCAATCTGCAAATTTCAAGTTGATCACCTATCAGGCATTGAGGGCATATATTGGCCGATAATGATTGGTGGCCGATCAATCGGTGTATCAGTTGTATTTGCCAATATTTCAGTAATTAACAATGCCCTAATGTACAGTTAAAAACATAGCAAGCGAACAAAAAGCTGTAACAATTGGGGCTAAACTCAATGAAATAGTAAGCCATTGAACCATGAATTAACATTGAACCATAAGTTAATTCACAGGCTTCTTTCCAAAGATGAAGGATTTTTATATGCTCTGTGACTAGGTCAAAATGCTGGGTCTCGACCCACTAGAGCAGAATCACTGATCTAGGTTGTACGGTTGCTTGAATAAATTTGAACATCATACCATCATTGTTTGCCTACGGTTCAATCGTTGCGTATTAGCATGCTGTTTGATTAATTTGTGTAATTGTTGATCAGCCCCTCCCCTCAAGTGCGTAACTTCTCAAATATCGACATTATTCTATTTCATGCCACGTATCCAAAAATATATGGACGAGGTTGCAATCGAATCGGCATCCCAAGGTCCATGTGGCAGACGCTGTAACACTACACTTCATGGACATGTGTATTATGCAGGAGTTAATGACAACATATTTCTAGAACGCAATTACTGAAATTGAGGCTGTGACCTCGCCTTTTGAGCTATCGACACAAAATCTTTACACACGTGTTCAGGAGAGTGGCCTCAATGTGACCCCAGGTTTCCAATCCCTGACTCTGCATTAAGTGTAGCTCTGATTGATAATTATTGCTTTTTCATCTTCAATTTAGATTTTTTATCAAAATTCCAAATCATTCTTTTAGTAAGGCATGGCCATACATAGTTTTGGGTCATTTTGACTTTTAGTAGATTCTGAGGTCTGAAGATTTTTGAAGTTTTCACAAATGTTTCACTGTACAGCTAAATCTAGGGTTAGGGTTAGGGTTAGGTGGGTTTTCAGCATACAAAATAAGGCATGTACACCAAGTTTCACAAATTTCTATCCATCAGGTGATGATGAGAAGTTATAGGGCCCCCTATGGTCATTTCGGGACCTAAGTTAGAGGATACCAAAAGGTCTGATAAATTGAAAACTTTTTACCACACTGAGGTCGAGATATGGGCCGTCCAGATAAAAATAATAATACCCACAATAACAATAGGTATCCACAGTTACACCATGAATACCTAATAATCATTTGGGATGTATTTCTTTAATGTTGCATACCACACGCTACTAAATCATGGCTCAAATATGGAAGTGAGGAATTGTAATGTTAAATCTGTAGTTCAAGCAATACATTCAAGGCTAGTATGTATTTGTTATTTATGATGAAACAACCAAGAGCTAAAAGCGCATACTTCTATGCGCTTGGATATGATATGATCAACATAAGTAATGGTGAAGGGATCATAGCAACATGACTGCCCTGTTAATCATTTGAAAGAAACTGTGAAAGTCCAGGGTATACAAAGAACGTAATAGCAACAAGTAGGCGTACAAAAGCAACCGAGATACGTATAAAAAAATCTAAACTGTGAAAAAGTGTTTGTGTCAGTTTGTGTGGTTGTCTGGGCTTTACCGGTGTTCTAGAAAGAGGGTTAAGCTTGCGAAACATGTCAGAGTATATTACATCACAACGGCTAAGAATGGGCGAGAGGAATGGTCACAGGCCAACTTCCCTTATATTCCCCCGGGTACACACTTACACTCTTCCCCCACCCCCCCCCCCCCACACACACACACACACACACACACACACACACACACACACACACACACACACACACAGCGGGAGACAAGCTCCTGACACAGTGGTGGTGCCAGCATCATATGACATGCACATGGAGTCCCAACACCGGCCCAGCAAACAGTGGAATGTGTTGCTCCCATTGCACCAATTTAACACCACTGATTATCCACAGAGACTTAACTATGCTTTGGTTTCCCCCACTGATCCACATGTATCACCAGAATGCACTCCAGTTTGTAATGCAGACAGACAGCACAATCTGTGACATGGACGTGGTTGGGTGGTACAGTGGCGTTGTTGGGCAGGCGTACAGTGGGTTTATGAGGCTGTTGTTCAGTCAACTCTGAGGCGTTTTTTTTTGTGGGATTGCACCGTGAGTTTATTTTGTTGAGTGTTATCCTATGCTTTTGTTATATTAGTGTGTTACTGTCTTTTATTTGTGTGATATGTTTAGAAGTCAATATTTTGTAGACATTTATATTACTCAAATATGTTACTCTGGACTGTATAATGTGATAACTGCATTTGTCCTCAGGGATCAATACCAGGAGATGTACTGTTACAGCCTTGTGAAAGGACGGGGGTTGAACTCTGTGGTGCTATCAATCTGATGACGTTTATTCAACATTCAACGTTATTTGAGAAAGAGGGAGAGAGAGAGAGAGACATAGTGGTCAATATTTTAGAGAGAGCGAGAGAGAGAGAAAATCGAAAAAACTCTTATGAAAATGAAAAAAAGTGAGGCCTGGTGACAAAACACAGACGTGCCATTTTGTTTCTATTAAGTTCTCTCAAAGTAGAACGGGTTGCTCAAGGTGACGTCAAAACTTAGAATTCCTGCCAACTGCCTTTTTAAAACCCTTCTGCTTTAGGCATGAACCTTCAGGAAACACAAAAAGGAAATAGATGGCACAAACAAACTTGGATCACTTCCGCCCGGTGAATTAAAACCCAAATTGTGCCAATATTCAGATAAATAAAAATAAAAAAATTTAACATTGCAGCCAATTGGGTGCATCCCTCAGCTTATACACCTAGAAGAGCATGTTCACCCAACATCTTTGTTTTTGGTGATCAGCTTGAAGGCCACTTACCCCAGTTACCCCAGAGATTAAGACCATGAGAGGAAGGGATGACACATGTGTACCGGATGTACAGAGGTCTCCAAAAGGTTTTGACCCATTATGACCACAGGGGGCACTATAACTAGTGGTCAAACCTTGAAAGCTGAAAACCGCACCCTGTTTTAGAAAAATGAAATATTCTGAAATATGATTATGCAAATTAGCTGCCGTTGTTCAACCAATCCAAAGTTATTTTTAGTATTATTATAGTAGAATTATGTTTGTATTTTTATTGCTCAAATTGAGCCTATTATTAATACTCTTCCTAGAGTCTGCAATCACAGCATGCTTTGGTGAATATTATGGGATGCATTCGACCAGCATGTCACAAACAGGGCTTCTGGGGCTACACATGAGGAAGTCTATGAGAATGTAATGGTGGCTACAGTATTGTGTGTGTGTGTGTGTGTGTGTGTGTGTGTGTGTGTGTGTGTGTGTGTGTGTGTGTGTGTGTGTGTGTGTGTGTGTGTGTGTGCATGTGCGTGCGTGCGTGCGCTCGTGCACATGTGAGGATGGGTGGGTGTGTCCAACCAAAAGACAGCACGGTGCTCCTGGTGACAGGAGGATTTTATTCAGCGGTCTGCCAGGTTGCCATAGCAACAGGGACACCTGAGATACAAACAGAGGCAGTGAGAGAAAGAGAAAAAAGGGGACGAGAGCATCATGTTAATAGGAAGGCATAATGTATTGATCCACAGTTAAATAACAACAGCGAGATGAAGACTTGAGTGGCTCAAGTATTGTTTAATACATGGTTATTAGGGCTGCACGATATTGGAAAAAAATTTAATTGCAATATTTCTTTCTGGGATATGTATGTATGTATGTATGACAAAAAATATAAATAAAAATGTAAAAAAGGGTATTTTATTCTTTTTTTAAATCTTTGTATAATGATTGGGGTGATTTTGTAACGTTATACACTCGTTATACAGAGCTTTATGGTGGCCAATTAAATGGGAAAATAAATTAGTCATGTTGCCTTTTGATGTGGCAGCAATTGTGCAAGGCACAATTGAAATTGGAATTTTTGTTTTAAGTTTAGTTTTTTCTAATCTTAAACTGATCCACTGTGTATCCAAGAACCCTTAAATCTGAGTAGATTATGTTATATCAGACAGATTTGTCTTGTAAATAAGTCATTGTTATTTACATTATTATTTAAAAAACTTTTTATTTTTTTTTACTATTGCCAGCGTCCAGCGATACGAATAGATCACATGCGCATATCGCGATTTCGATACGCAAGCGATATATCGTGCAGCCCTAACCTATATAGAAGTATTTTAAGTGGTGTACATTTAATGTAAAAGTGTAAATGTACAAAAAAATTGAAGAAAACATGAAATAACAGTATATAATCTATAGTATAATACTTTTACGGTGCACATGTGTAAATATACAAACAGTAAAGAAACCATAATAAAGAAAAGTATATATATACTGTACATCCACAGTAGTATATTTATATGGTGTATAAGTGTAAATGTTCAGAGGAAAGAGAACATGATAAAGAACAGTATATTATATACTGTATATCAATAGAAGTGTAATTATCTGGTGTACTAGTGTAAATGTACAGAGAGGAAAGAAAACATGAAAAATATATTATAGTACAGTATATTATATACTGTATAATCTATAGATGTGTATTTATACAGTCTACTAGTCTACAGAGAGGAACATGAACATGAGAACATGAAAAAACAGTATATTGCCGCTTTTCCACCGACAGTACCAGCTCAACTCGCCACAACTTAGCGCGGCACGACTTGGTTTGGTTCCAGGCACGTCGTGTTTCCATCTAAAAAAGAACCTCTTCAACGTGGGCGGGTCGTCATTAGGTTTTAATCCCGGGAGACGGGATTCCCGGGAAATCTGATCAAGACTATTTCCTGATTTTCCTGAAAGGTTATGACGGGAAATGGGAAATAAAATAAAATAAAATAAAAAACGCAATGACTGCGCGTCTATTGTTGTCATACAGTAACGTTGATGGAGGCGAAACTCGAGCCCCGGGAAAGGAACGACACTAAAATGAAACAGCGAAACGCTGATCCCTGTCCCCCTCGGGAGTGGGTCCGTGGACTCCAACCACGCCGGAGACACACAACCACACCGGAGACACACAACCACGCGCAGCCTAACTCTAGCCCCGGGAAAGGAGCGACACACACGGTGAAACGCTGATCCGTGTCCCCCTCTGGAGCGGGTCCGTGGACTCCAGCCACGCCAAACACAACTTAACTTCGAGTGATTATTCCCGTTTGCAGCCGCTGGCCAATGAGTTTCCAGCAGCCTGTTTAC
>NC_140283.1:6326688-6339188 GCF_964030765.1 Micromesistius poutassou | reverse complement strand
CAATCTTTCATCGATCAATACGGATGTTGTGGATGCAACGGAATAAATGATGCATTGCTGCAGCAACATTTAAGATGATCGCGATGAGTTCTGCCTATTCTGCCTCCGTTGCTACACAAAGTGAGCGTCAGGAGCCGTCGTGGACCCTACGTCATATCCCGCCCCTTGCAAGTCCGCCCCCCTAAACCCCCCATTGATTCTACTGATGTCTGAGCAACAATGTCATGATCTTAGGTCATGATCATATTTATATGTGTGTGTGTGTTATCGGTTATCTGTATCGGTATCGGCCTTTAGGAGCTGAAAGTTATCGTTATCAGTATCGGTAAAAAAAAAAAGTTATCGTGCATCCCTAGTAGAGATGCCATCGCGTAGTGATGCCATCATCCTAATGAAATATGTCCAGTTACTTTCTATGATTATAGAATTAGGACGAATACGGCCCTTAGATATTTAAATAAAGTGTGTTTGTTAAGTTTATTGCTGTGAAAATATGATAATGGGATTCAGCCACTCTTCACTCTTATGTTGTGACCGCCATAAGCGTCTCAAGCAAGGCAACACAAAAAAGACACAGCGCACACACACACATCTACACAAACGCATGAGTGTGAAGGGTGTCTTGATGATGGTCCGGCTCGCTCTCCCTTTGGGTGTCTCTTTCATACATTTTTTAAGCCCTAGAGGATACCAGTCTCTAGGATACCAAGCAGTTACCCTAGCAACGTCCCTCACTAGCCTCCTCTAAAGGATGGTGCAGGCGTGTGGTCACCTGACCACTTACCTCTCATGAGATTGGACGCCGTGTTTTCTTTTCCTGTCTTTATTCCATGCACACACACAGAGGAGAGAAGGCCCCTCACAAAATCTTCATCTCTTTATTTCTGTCTTTGGCTCTTTCCCTCTCACACAGACATTATTGTGTGCATAGGCATGCATAGGCATGAATCAATGTAATATTCATGTTAACAGTCCAGAAGACACGATGAAGATGACACACTTGTGTGCTTAATTCTTTAAAACTGGTTTAATCCAGCTGCTAATTCACACACATAAGCACGTATTCGTGCTCAGCCTCAGCGTTTAGTTCACGCTTTTCTTATCCCATCGTCTACTTCTGTGTGTGTGTGCCAGCGATGTCTCACTGTACAGCCGGGCCCGAGGGACTCTAGTGTGAAACGTCTCGAGTAGATTGCTTGGCGGTTCAACGCCTCCCTGACCTGTTCTCTGAGCTCTGGATCTTGCTCTCTGGGTGAGAAACGCTTGGTTGAAACTTGAAACACCATCAGGGCTAATTTTAGAAAGATGAAAGAGGGAAGATAAAGACAGAACCTGCAGGCGTGATGATTGTGTCTGTTTTAAGAGGTAGATAAAGACTGAGAGAGTGGGTCCAGATGGGGGAGGTAAGGAGGTAGATGGGAGGCAGAAAAAGGGGGGAGTGGTAAAGAAAACCGTTAGAAAGGATAAGCAGAAGAGGAACTACAGGAGGACAAGGGGGGGGGGGGGGGGGGCAGTAGAACTCACTGACAAATTAAGAAAGACACACTTTAAACACACACATACACATGTTTCATTATTTGTATAAAATACACATTATTTGTATATTTGTGTGTTAATGTAAATGTAGATAGTTAGGGCATCCTACCATCTTTCTCCCATCCATTTTTATACACAGCGACTGCTCTTGAGGGGACGGGCAGGCTTTTAAAGCCGTTCTGTTGTACTGTACTGTCCATCACTTTGGGGAAAATGATGTTGCACACGTATGTGGCAGGTGTGAATGAGGTTGTCTGAGCCAACCAGACACTCGTAGTCAGAACACCTCGAAATTTAGTCCAATTGTTTCACATCCAGGACAATAAGTGCATGAACCTCCATGCTGACAGTTAGATATGGTTTCCCCTTGTGCTGTTGTCCCACTCCCTGCCAGAGCCCTGTCTCTGACCCCCACTGCTGGTTGAAGACACCATATCCCTGCCCTTACACCCCTCCCTGCCTGGTCCCTTTCTCGGACCACCAGTTTTAGTTGATGAATATGTTTCAGCTTCATCCTGTCCTCCTTCTCCTCCCTGGCAGACGTCTGTCTCTGGGGGATCTCTAAATTGAGTTGAATTGTTTCACATCCAGGACAATAAGTGCATGAACTTCCATGTTGACAGTTAGAGGTTTTGCCCCCCCCCCCCCCCTTGTCCTTAAAGCAATGGATCAAAGGTGCAACTGAGGGGTCGGTTTTGGCCGTTTTTGTAAAATAACAAGTAATGATGTGCGATAGCTGAGAGCCACGCCCTTGTCATGTGCTTTGATATACAGTGTTTTATGAAGAATTGACAAGAATCATGGAAACAAGCATGGTACATTAGCATGGGAGAATAAGCATGGAAGAATAAGCAAAGAATAATGAGTTTTTTTAATCACGGATGGACTCTGGTGGTTGTTGTGGGTATCTTGCGTGAGCCCACAAATAAAGGAGTGAACATTGCATCTTGGCTCTATGGTCTTTCGGGTCAACGGGTCAACGAAACTTTTCCTGACTCCTGATTTTGGATCAAACTTCTTCAATGTCTCAAACAGTAGGTCACTGACACACCGCTCGTTGATGACCTAATTTCTTGTCCTCCGTGGTTCGGTTGATAGGGTTAGGGTTAGGTCGTACAGTGTTAAGCTCCGCTCAATGGATTTAAATACGGACAGGAATGTGTCGGCTGGTGTTCCGCTCCGAAGGCAAATGTGTTTCTGTAACCCTTTTTTGCATATAGAATACGGACACGTACACACACAAATCCTTGGTCCCTGTTGACTGTCGATAACAGTTAATAACTTCCTACATTTACTGTGTGTAGATCACACACACGCGCACACACACACAAATACTGAAATGTGTGTGTGTAAAAGTGTGTGTTCTGTCTTTCGTCATTTGTAAGTCAGTTCCACCCCCCCCCACTTCTCCTCCTGTAGTTCCTCTTCTCCTTATCCTTTCTAACGATTCTCTTTCTCCCTCCCTCCCTCCTCCCTCCCTCCCCCATCTTAACGCATTCTATTCTGTCTTAAGATCATAGACTGTAAAAAAAATGTATGGACGAAGTGTCTGTGACATCCATAACCAAACTCAGCCCAGCCACTGAGTTACAATTGAACAAATAAAAAAATGTATTGGCTTTGGATTACGTGACTGAAATGCCAAATATTCTCATTGACTTAGAAAAGTGAGAAGCTTTTTGCATCCAGCCACCTGGCGGTTAGAAGTACTACATGTCGGTTGCTTCCACAATGGCTTTACAAACAGGTGGTCATGGCTGCCGCGTGCTTTGATTACATAATTATATAAATTCCCTATATTTTGCCTAGCTTTGACTCCTACATTGTGTGTGTGTGTGTGTGTGTGTTTGACCATTATGTGCTAATATGTATTGGTGTAGTGCTCAGGCTGTGAGGGCAGGAATGGAAGTACACATACACACACACATACACACACACACACACACAATACAAACATTGTTATGGATCCACTGAGTGTCTGTGGGAGGGCTGAAAAACTGGTAAATATTTAATCACCTCAATAATTAAATATCCTGCATTGGGTGAGAGGGAGGGGGGGGGGGTTGTGGAGAGACAATTGGGTGCAAATACACCTTAAAGACGGTGCAGTGCAGAGTAGGACAGCATGTTCACCCACAGCATCTCTGAGTTTGAGAGAGCGAGAGAAAGCGAGCAAGAGTACATAGTAGGTAAATCTTTTTCTCTGCAAGATGAGAAAAACAGAATTCAAGACAGACCGCATTCCGGGGTATAGGAAGCCTGTTACCATGGCAACAGCAGCTGACTGTCACATGGTGCGGTGGAGTTTTTTGGGGCGGCAGGAGAGTAGGAGAGGCGAGAGAGAGATGGAAAAAGGGAGAGGTGAGGGAAACAGATAGGAAAGAAAAGGAGAGGGACGGAGGGAATGCAGAGAGGGAAGAATGTAGAGACGGAGCAGGCTATTAAGAGATTGCGAGGAGGAGAAGAGAAAAGATGATAATGAGGGGGCGAGGTGTAGTGGAGGAAGGGAGGGGTGTGTCAGTAGAGAAGAGGGGGGATGAGAGGATGAGGACAATAATAGAAGCACAACAGGGCGACATGAGTGTTTACGCCAAAAGGTGCCTGGACAAATTATTCTTGTCGTCCTGTTCGTGTAATAAGACACTGGAATTATTTTATCGTTGAAGAGCGGGGAGGATGAGGGGGTGTGTGTGCCTCTGGATGAAAAGAAGAGGTGTAGAGAAGTACATGCTGAGGGCTTAAGTAACAGACGCTGTGTGATGACGAGAATGTGTTGTTACAGAGTAATAGACATGGCTCAAGCTAAAGTGATTGGCAGCCTTTTGTGTGTGTATGTTTTGTGTTGCTATTTGTCCAAATGCAGGACCGGATCAGTCTTAAGGCTTCTATTTAAACAATGCAGTGCATTGTACACCAGTTCAGCAGCACATACTGTCGCTGTGGGGTGCTGGCAGGGCAGCATTGAACCAGGAGGGGTAGGAACCAATTGCAGACAACTCAGGAAACGTAGCAAAGAAGGGCCTTCATTAAAGACACTCAATATTCTCTATTTCATGAACTGAAAGAAAACACTTACAATGTGAGAACCACAAGGATCAAGGGACATGGAAAATACCAAAGAGGTTAACTGGTGTGTAATGGGAGAGACTAATGGGGGGAACGAGGTGCAGCTGGGAAGATTGACAGGGACGCTCAGGTGAATAAGGTGGTTTCGGATGGTAATGTCAGGATCTATGAAGTGGCGGGAAAAGGATATCTGGTGGACAGGAGGAGAACAAAGACTAAACAATATATAAGTCTGAACATGACACATGCAGCATCTTTTTTTAGACACCTCATAGGTGGTGCGCATTAGTTATTCACTTGCTATCCTTTTGTAACCCAGATCTCTGGGCTCTGGGTAGATTTAAAGCATCATAAGATATATAAATATGTAGACTAGGGTGTCAGATTGCTTCACACAATTCGACATTTAATGAGTGATGCTTCAGTATTCCTTGAGTGTACTCATGCTTCTCAAAGGGTACATTACAATCTAATTTACAAACACACATACATAAACACATAGATCCTACGTCGTCCATTACGTCCGGTTCAGACAGTATTCTTGGCCGGGCCTGTGGGTTTAAAGTGTTTCTCAGGCACCCTGCCCAGTTCTTTATACTGTGAGAACTGGCACACACTCTGGTCTGATCCTGCACACACACACACACACACACACACACACACACACACACACACACACACACACACACACACACACACACACACACACACACACACACACACACACACACTTTCTTCAACCAACATGCACACCTTTTGCTAACATCCTTTTGGTAGCTCTCTGGCCAAGTTTCCATTCAAGTCTTTACAAATTCAACTAAAGCCATTCATGTACAACAGCTTAATTTTAACAGAAATATAAAAAAAGATGTTGTAACGGATCGGGAGAGAACCCAAATGCAGCACACACAGGCAGGCAGATAGTCAGTAATGTCTTTCATTTGCAGGGCAGACAGAAGACAGGCTGGCAGCAGGCAGGATCCATTGTGGGGGGCGGAAGGCAGAGTGGATCACCGGGACAGAGACAGAGCAGGCAGGTCAGGGACAGGCTAGGGTCCATAACGGGAATCAGTCCGGAAAACGCTGGAGAGACTAGTACCGGACGACGTAGAACAATCTGGCAAGGAGTGAGCTGAGGGGAGAGTCTATACACTGGGTTGATTGGTGATCAGAGGCAGCAGAGTGCAAACAGGTGGGGGGAGTTGGGCTGATGAGTGCAGCGGCAGGCAGGCAGGTGAGGAGAGGGAGGGGCCGGTGGGAAGACACTGGGAGGTGAATGGGATGACTGAGAGGGGAGATCATGACATATATAAATGCTATATATGTTACAAAAACACAAAGGAACAACCCCCCAGCTGTAGGTCTCGACATATTTGTTCACCAAAAAAGGGCTGACATGGTTGCCTAGCAACAACAGCTGATGAAAGTAACAACAGTTAAGGAGCGTTGAGCATTTTCTGTGATCGATTTGTTACTACGGTGGAGATTTATGTAAGAAGTAGTACCATATTTGAAGCATCGTTATATGCGTTTTTTTCACAGAACCCACTACAGGTGGTTGTTCATCTTAGTCTTTCAGCCTCAGTTTTGGTGTAAGGGAGAGGGAGAGAGACACCAGCCAGACCATGAAGCATTTGAAGCAGAGGACGGATGAGTAGGGAATATGAGAAACATATTATGCTATTTCCTTATATATATTGTAATTTGGTTCCCTTTTTCTTTGTTCTGGGATAGATTTGTGTCTACCTATGAGTACCTTGGGCTGATAATTGATATGGTGGGGACTGCCTCTTGAACTTATCACGTGGTCCTAGTTCACAATGATGAGGAATTAGTGCGATCTGACTTTGATATGACATTCAGAGAGAGCAGATAGAAGGGGAGGGGTGTGGTATGGAGAGGGGGTCAGGGTGTGATGGATGCAGAAAGACGATCAGGAGGACGGGCGAAAGATGAGAGCAGGGGATCAACTGGTGATAGAGGAAAGAGGGGAGAGTGTTAGGCAAGGACATTGGAATATGAGAGAGAGAGAGAGAGCAGAAGTCGAAGGAGGGTAGTGATAGAGTGAGTGGCTGGGAGGCAGGTGTGGAGGGATAAAGGGATGATTAAGAGTGGACGGAGAACCGACAGGTGACTATTGATGGGTCGGGAGTGAGTGATGGAGGGGTGGTGGAAGGAAGGGAAAGATGGATAGCTCCGTCAGGGTCACGGTATGGTGAACGGTGATGTTGGCCTCTTTACCCTCTGCGCAATAATGTTAATGTTATTTTTCATCAGCTGAGTCATAAATGATACGACAGACACACACACACACTGATTCCACTGTCCGCATAAAATTTGCTCTGGGAAATGTCAAAATGTCTATTTTTGTTCTAAAAATTATTATCAATTTGCTCGGCTTTCTATAAATAATCCCCGGGGGTGTGGAAGGCGGATCATGTGGTCTGTGATCAAACACACCAATGTGTTCTATTTTTAATGCTACTGCAGACCCAGAGCCAGTTGGTGGACTATTGCTAATGACTATTTTGGATTTCAGTATATACTGTATATACTCTCTGAAATATTTGCTCTCCATTGTGACAATTCCGTTTGTCACACACAAAACAAACATACTCTACTGATGGAGTACTACACTTCTCCTGGAGTACGACACTACTCCTGGAGTACTGTGCCTTTAAAGTATCACTACAAAGAGCAGCCGATAGCTCTCTCTCCTTCCGAGTTCCTGCTTTTTTTTTGCCGTTCTTGTTGCCAAGTAACACAAGACTTCCATTGCTAGATTATTAGATGGCTTGTGCCAGTTTATTAGGTAAGTAGAATGAAATACAATTCCCAGTGAATCAAGTTCTCTGCTACATTGCAACAATTTTCTTTCATGTATGTTCCTTTAATGTAAGATACTTAAGACACTTCTAATACACGGATTCTCTCGGCGTCCATCGTCACTTCTCCACCGCCACCACCACTCCCTCACTATCTGCTACCTCCGCTTCTTTTTCTGTCCCTTTCCCCTCATGTGCAGGATTGTCTGGTGCAGCGGTTATGGTGTTTGACTCCTAGCCAAAATACTCTTGTGTTCGGATCCAAATGTCCTGTAGCAGTCTACCTTTAGGCCGTCCGTGAGCCAGATATACCGGGACATTAGTGGGGATAACCTCCAATCCCCCTCTCTCTCTCTCTCTCTCTCTCTCTCTCTCTCTCTCTCTCTCTCTCTCTCTCTCTCTCTCTCTCTGTGTCGACAGGCGGACTCCAAGATGGTGTGTGACGTGGTGAGCCGCATGGAGGACACGGAGCCCTACTCCCCGGAGCTGGCCGGGGCCATGATACGCCTGTGGTCCGACGCAGGCATCCAGGAGTGCTTCAGCCGCGCCCGCGAGTACCAGCTCAACGACTCTGCGCAGTAGTACGTCATTTTATTACCAAGGATTTTTTCTTCTTCAGACGCTTCTCGTTATTGTCAAACGGCACGTTTGTGTTTGTGGGTGTGTGCGTGCGCGCTTTCATCGCATCCCCACACACACACTATCCAGCTGTGTGCGGAAGCATGGTTGGAGGGCAGAGAGAGAGAGAGAGACCCCTGGGGGGTATATACATAAATTCCCTATACATTGCCAAGCTTTGGCTCCTACATTGGGTTTCTGTGTGTGTGTGTGTGTGTGTGTGTGTGTGTGTGTGTGTGTGTTGCCCCTTCCCTGAGAGGCAATATGACCCTCTATGCAAAAAGGGTTGTGGGTTGTACAAATGAGTGAGTGAAAATAAAGAGAGGGAGATGGTGTGGTGCATAGAATGAGTGAATGAAATAGCCAGGGAGTGAGAGCAAGCGATAGAGGAGGTAGATTAAACCGGTTGCATGAAAGTATCTCTAAAAAGTTCAGCGTTTGCATGTGTTGACAATGTAATTGTGTGCAATGCGTCCACCAGAAAGACTGGAGAGTGGCAAGAAAAGGATGGGGTATGTCTGGACGGAGGGATTCATTCATCTTTATGTGCCCGTTGGATCATGAAAACAACACCCTTTCTGTTTGTCTATCCATTTGTATGTCTGGCCTTCTCTCTTTGTGATTGTGTGTGTGAATGTGGGTGTGGGTGTGGGTGTGTGGGAGTTGGTGTGTGTGTGGGTGTGGGTGTGTGTGTGTGTGTGTGTGTGTGTGTGTGTGTGTGTGTGTGTGTGTGTGTGTGTGTGAGTGTGAGTGTGGGTGTGTGTCAAATGTATTGTGGCCTGTAGTGCAGAACTGGGGAGTCAGCCAATAAACTGATGGGACACATACCACGATCCAACACCCAGTGTGTGTGTGTGTGTGTGTGTGTGTGTGTGTGTGTGTGTGTGATGACTAAAATCTAGTTTTTCTTAATATTTTATAAAGTCTGAGTTTTGAGATACATATTTTTTCAACTTCACCGATACCGCTCATTTTCTGTCTCTGATCCTGTCTATCAATACCTTGATAAGTCTGATATTATCTCAGGTTCAAGTGCTTCCTCTGCCATAGCACAACCAAATATGACACATTCATATATTTATTTAGGCAATCAAATTGATTCACCCAAATCATTAAAAAATGTAGTAGTTTTAGTAATCTATGATAACTTAAGTATTTTGATGTTTAACAATGACTTGACAAGAGGAATTATGTAACACAGAGTAAGAATCTGTAATGAGTCAACTGATATGGAGAAATCTAATAAAATTGTTAAATTGCATCAAAAACACTACACTCTGCCTTCCTACATTACTTACCTTACATTGACATTTATCAAGCCCCTCCATCCCACACACACGCACACGCACAACTTTAAGATGATAAAGCCTGGCCCTAGAACAAGGGCCTCCATGGAGGCTAATTGAATCACACACATACACTTCCACTTCTGTCATCCTGAGACTCTGGTGTACTCTTCTACTGGCCAACGGGACTGTCATCATCTGTCAGGTAGACTGGAAGTGAACAGGGTTAAACCTAAATTGTATTTGCGGCACGAGCTGACACAAAAATGACCTTTTCACACATTCAGCGATTTATGTCACGTGTTTTACAGCTCTGAAATGTTGAAGCTCTGTGGGGGTTTATGACCTGCCCGTCCACAGCAGCGCTTCAGGAAAACACAGACTACAAATGCCATGAGCGTGCTAGACTGTCCGCACACTTAATGAACGGGGCACCACAGTTGCTGCCAATTCCACTTTAGGGGAGCAAGAGGGCATTTCACAGGGATCGCACATGTACAAATATTGACACTATATTTTATTATTTCATGTTTGCACAGATTAGAAAAAGAGAGAAGACACAGAGTGAGCTATGTTCTGGTACTTAATTTATACGTTTATCGTGAGGACTATAACGTTTGCAAAGTCAATGTGGTTTATTAAGAATCAGTACTGTCCTTTATTTTTATTCAGTTGAACAGTCGCACATTTTCATACACACTATGGGCCCTATTTTAACGGTCTGAAACGCAAGTATGAAACGCAAAGCGCATGTAGCTTTGTGGGCGGATCTCTGGTGCTGTTGCTATTTTAACGGCAGATAAATGACTCTTGCGCCCGACCCAAATCTAAAATGGGTTGGTCTGAAACCCGTAGGGGTGTTTTGGGGCGTAACGTGCAATAAACCAATGAGAGTGCCAACTCCCATCCCCTTTAAGAGCCAGCGCATTTGAACTTGACAAGTTGATATTTTGACAGCGCGTTTGCAGTCTCCGCTGAGACAGATGCATGACCACATGAATTTCAAACTTCAAATGGCTCAGTTTATGGCCAAATTATAGGCCTAATTCACACATGGAATTGCGTTTTCTTCTACAACTTCAGAAACACTGAGTCGTCTTGTAAATTTCGGCAAAGAGAACTTAACACATATATGATATCCACACGCGGTCCTGTGGCCGCAACTGTGGGTCTATTTAATGATATGCGGCAATACATTAACAAACATCGTTTGTAACCAGTATTGTATACATTATCGTTATCGAGTTGTGTTCATAATATGCATGTGTCCCCCCGTTAATATACATCGCCATGGACTGTATTATGCGTTAAGCGTTACGGGCTGACTGGCTACTATGCTGCGGTGGAAAGCTCTGGATAATGCCTTCTGTGATGATTAATGTGTTAAGTTAAATTTTTGCACTGAAACATTGTGATGAGGGGCCACACAATGGTACAGTTGTTTCCACAAAATGTGGATGCTGTTTTCCATCGACAGCGCCAACACATATGTTGTTTTGACTATTCAATTCATAAAATATGAATTGAAACACTATAAATATAAGAGTGTAAATATAATAGTAGTAGGGTAAGGGAGCCCATGGAGCGTTCTGCTAACCAATGCAGAGGAGTCAAAGCACAGCTTAGGGTAGGATACACATCCTTCTGGTCTGCTGGAATTGGTTTCACCAAAGTCAAACTTTAGACATGGGGGTTACTTAGGATACTCCATGGAGCCCAAGAGCAGCTCTCTGCCAAACACGGAACAGGAAGACACCACTTCCTTCCTGAGATAGACACTTTCTGTCTAGCCCTTTCATAAACACACACACACACACACTCACGCACGCACACGTGCACGTGCACACACACACACACACACACACACACACAGAACTATACCCAAATGCATACACATCCAGAATGGTGCTTGTGTGTGTTTTTATCTTATCTTGAATTGCACTAGTGCGGCATTGCAATTTTATTGCAACTTTGCACAGTATACAAACCACCTTTTCAGCCGTATGTCTTAACTCATATTCAGGTGATTCAGTGCTGCGTACAGCCGCTCTAAAGCATCCAGCACTGCTGTAAACATTCAATACCACCCACCACATATACAGGACCTGAAATCAAATCTTCTGACTTGTGTCCTTACTACTTCACGACGCTGCCTGACATGTTGGTTGTACGCTGTGTGCCTGCTTTACATTCAAAGTCTGCGCTTAAGGTGAAGGACCTCCGGATCTGCCAAAAGTGGATGCGAAAGCCAGGGACTTCCTCCACACAGCGCTTACTTGCCATTGTGACCTGCTTTTTGAAGCGTTATTCCAGTAAAAGGTGTTCTCCACCGGGCCGTGGCACATTGGCCTCTCGGCCACAGAGATTTAGAAATGAATAGAAATTGCCACAACGTTTTTATTGGCTTCATACACAGTAGTGTTGTAAGACTTACTGTGTTACTGTCTATAAGTCAAACTGTGTTTATGTTCTTAATAATGGTCCTACAGTATCTGCGGTCATTGCATGAGCTGAGGCAGGCATCTAATGCTTTGTGTCCTGGTCACTGCATTAGCGACCCCTATTGGCTGGTCGGGGCACCAGCTTCAACCAAGACAGTGAAAAAAGCCCAGTTACATCGTATCATCATGCAACTTGGCCAACTAGCAAATGAGTTTCCTGAAGATGTGGAAGAAGTTGTTGATGACTCAGTTTCGTCCTACACAGAGGGTTACAATTATTCGGTGTTGGCGGCAGGTGTGCTAACCTTTGCTACGGGGATATTAAACACGGTCAATTCCTCAGCTTTCAGATGTGTTTTGCATTTGACGAGGTGTTTATTAAGGTTGGATGTGTTCTCCTGGTCAATTTTGCATTTCCCACCGAAACTATTACAGCGAGCTTGTCTGTATTGATGTCTGCTTCAAGTTTGGAAAAGTTTTCTCTCAATCCAGTCCACATTACACAGTCATTTGCTACCTTCATTGTGTGTGAGTGTGTGTGTGTGTGTGTGTGTGTGTGTGTGTGTGTGTGTGTGTGTGTGTTGATTATGTGTGTGTGTGTGTGTGTGTGTGTGTGTGTGTGTGTTTTTGTTTGTGTTTGCATGTGTGCATTTGAGAGTGTGTGTGTGTGTGTGTGTCCTGTTCTTATTGTAAGTCGCTTTGGATAAAAGCGTCTGCTAAATGCCCTA
>NC_140283.1:6301688-6321688 GCF_964030765.1 Micromesistius poutassou | reverse complement strand
ATACTACATATCATACAAATCATACAGTTAGATATGCTTGATTGATCAATTCAGTTTATGGACTTGTATTAACACATTTCAGGACTAACAGCATGCTTCCTCATACAAGCACACACACATGTACACACATAGACACACACACGCCCACATACTAAAACAATGCAATACAGATGTGTTTTACTTTACATTTCAACTTGCTAAAATAGATGCAGATTCTGTTCTGCTTATAAGTTTCAATTTCTTGACTTATTTCTTATTTTATGTATAGCAGTGGTGTGTTTGTGTTCACATCTGGATTGTGCTTGTTGACTGCAAAATGTTTACGTGTGTTTGTGCTTTTCTGCCTGTCAGCATAGTTTGAGACTGTTAAAACTTGTGACGTTTTGAGGATATCTTTTAAAACACACTTCTTTGCCCCTCCCCCTCCTCACAGAACCGTATGCACGAGTCTCTGAAGTTGTTTGACTCCATCTGTAATAATAAGTGGTTTACCAACACCTCCATCATCCTCTTCCTCAACAAGAAGGATCTGTTTGAGAAGAAGATCTGCACGTCACCTCTTTCCATCTGTTTCCCTGAGTACCCAGGTACGTAATGTTGAGAGTGATCAGTTGGACTTTTCAACTGTCAAGTTGCTCCCAGCAGTGCTCTGTAAAGTTGCGTTGACGTGAGCGCATTCAGAAGAACTTTCAACTTGAGCTGTTTGGTTAAAGGGTTGTGACATTTCTTAGTACCATGCCAATATGTTTACGTTCAAGAGCAGGAATAAAACCCACCCCAGAAAAGTAAAGATTTGAAAAAACAGTACATGTGAATGATTTGTTAATAGTATTGCTATTAAATGATTAGGTCAAAAATGTATGGAAGGAAATGCATGGGAGAAAAGGGCATGATGCATAAAGAGCTGGGAAGATTATACACAGCGAGATAATATGGAGAGCAACAGAAACGGCCCTGCCACACAGGAAGGAATTCCTCCACCCAACACAAAAAACACCCAACAATTTTTGGTAGAGTGGTTCAGTTGTAACAGTAGAGAGAGAGAGAGAGCAGTTGTGAAAGGGACAGTGTGAGAAAAATCCACATAAGAGGAGAAGAGAGAGAGTAATAGTGTGGGATTCCACATCGGTTTCCTTGTTTCTCTCCTTTTGCTTCCTCATCCTGTGCACCTGGCCCGATTCCACTCTGATTCTGGTGTGGAAATAACAGACATAAATGAAACACAATGCATCATCCACCACCGGATTGTACGTGGAGAATACCATAACAAGGCACATAAGAACCCTGCCAAGGTACGGTTATGATGCGGCGGTCAAGGTCAGGCTGTTTTTCAGTGCGTGATATGCATGTCAGAGCCACAACAACAAAATTGGCCGTCCGTGCAGAGCTCCTTTCTTTGGATGCGCTCCGTGTATTCCTGCCGTTTGGAGCCGCTAGAGCCACTAGTCAATGAAAGATGTGACATAACAAAATGTCCATCAACCAAGAGAAGGACATATATGTAGTCGTAGTAAGAATAGATAAATACAAATATAGCTCAAAATCATTCCCTTGGTTAAGGTTTGTTAATGTGAGGTACTGATATGTATATACCAGTTTTCTGTTAAATCATGCTTACCAGTGCTGTTGCGGTTAGCTCATTCACTGTACTGTCTCTTGCTATGCCTAAGAAAATAATTAGTTAGAATAACGCACATCTATGTTGGGTCCCATGGACCCAATGGCTACTGCCTCCTCTGATATCCTAACCCCATGACCCTCCCCCCTTTCTCCCAGGCCCCAACAGCTATCTCAAGGGCATTGAATACATCCGGCAGGAGTACGAGAAGAAAAACAAACCCGGGAACAAAGAGGTGTACTCCCACGTGACCTGCGCTACCGACACCGGCAACATCCAGTTTGTCTTTGACGCCGTCACCGAGGTCATCGTATACAAAAGTATCGCTGCTTGTGGACTTAACTGACAACACTCTTGCAGGGCTGGGGGGGGGAGGGGGGTGGGGGTAGTGGCCGTTGTTTGTGATGTTGATGATGATGACAACGCTGATTATGTCATCCTGCATCCTGCATCCTGCTAACCCTAACTGCAAGCTTCCACTGGCCTACAGTTGGCTCAATGATCGAGAAGAAGAATCTCCAGAATCCATGAACTAGCAGATTGTATTTTCAATACTTAATCCCCTACTGATCAACTCAATGTGCAAACTTGACGATTTTTACCAGTCTTGCTGTCCCCTGCACTTTTCCTCAAATTGCTTGCTTATCCATTTCCCCATATGCCCTTACAGCATTCATATCAGCTTCTGCAGTACTACCTCCAAAGGCTCCTGTAGTGCTGCAGGTACTCACAGCACACTCATACCAAAAAACACCGGTCAGCCTTGTAAACGGTTCAAAGACAAATACAGCTTATTTGTGTTTAGAAACACTAGAAAACATAAAGCTGCACCAACGCAGAGCTGAAGTCATAATGCGTTTATTTGACAAAAAAAATGTTAATTTTAAGTAAAAAACATGTTGATTTGAAGAACTAAAGGCATAGTTTTGAACTATAAACTTGTAGATTTGAAGTAAAAACGACCGATTCCTTAAACGACTATGTCCAATCCCTCATTTGATCAGAGGTCGATCACAGTCGTATTAAGAAAACTGTGTGAGACCTCCAGATTGCAGCTTTCAGCAGGCAAGCTACATAATGCATGGCTGAACATATTGATTTCAAAAGACCTAGGACCCACTAATGGTATGCCATATTTATCTCTTTCTACACCAGATTCTGGTGTCAATAGACAAAACCTTTTTTTTAAGTAGAAGGATAGAAAATAATGAGAATGCTAAAGTATACATTGTTTGAACCGTGTGTGATTTGTCACATTTAAATAAACATTTTTACACATTTTGTCATAATAGGACCCAATACATACTTCTTTAAAGGTTGAGGTACTAGCAGAAGTAGGAGAGTTTGGCTAAAATGAAGAGATGCTAAGGATCAGCCATTAAGTTTACAGTGGTTGGAGCCTCAGCTGTGCTCTCTCTTATTGTGCAGCATACAATAACTCCTTAACATTGGCTCCATCCAAGATGGGATTAATAAGAATCGATGTACATATATTGAAATTGCTATTGTGTTATTAGGTGCGGTACAATGCAAAAACAAAACACAACACACCTTTTTACAATAGTCCCATGAGGGTTTCTGCCAATTACCTAGTGTTTATATAATAGAATATTCCCTCTGGAATCTATTGTGCATTGTACCCAAGGTCTGTCAAGTGTGTGTGTGTGTGTGTGTGTGTGTGTGTGTGTGTGTGTGTGTGTGTGTGCGCGTGTGTGTCTGTGTCTGTGTCTGTGTTTTTATCTCCAGAGAGGTCTATTAGTTCAATGGAAAAACAGTTTATCGGGTTCCATAACGCTTTGGTGTCACACAGATTGGTTTCTCAAACTCAATTCTAGTATGCAGTCTAAGCTGAGCTGTGTCTGTGTTTCAATAACCATCAAAATATCATCCAATGTAAAATTAAGCGGGCCCCCTCAATGTATGCATTGGAATAAAAAAATAGCAATGTTAGAATAACAGAGCTTTTAGGTAATGGCCAACTAATGGAATTGTAAGCAGGGTTGCACCACTTCAGCACAGCAAGTCCTTAGCTTGTTGTTAGCCAAATTCAGACTTGTTATACTTGACAATGGGAACAAGCAAAAAAAGCACAAACAACCATTGCTTTTTGGGGGGTTTGGGGAAACCTCAACGTGATAAAGAAAAGATCACCAGTGAAAAGAAAACACAGATATTAAAGGACATTAGGTTGGATACCTTTAGGACATCATGGATTTGGCAAACATACTTATAAGACAACAATAGAAATGGGCAGACCAAGTACTCTTATATCGCTTGAATAAATGCTGCTTGCATTTAGGTATTCCTGCATTCATTACAAGGTTGAATGCATACAATGTGTCACACAATATACAGTACAACGCCAAATATATTTCAGCTTTTGTGTAGTTTGTGTTGGTTAAACTTTTGAATGGTAATCACAACTTGTAATAATTAAGAGGGCTTTTTATTTACATTTCAAACTGCCAACCTTTGATAATTGCAACATGATATCATTAACTCCTCCATCGACACCTGTGCAACTGTTCCTAATTAGATAGTAGGAGAGTGTGTGTGTGTGTGTGTGTGTGTGTGGTGTGTGTGTGTGTGTGTGTGTGTGTGTGTGTGTGTGTGTGTGTGCATGCGTCCATGCGTGTTTGTGTGCGTGTGGTTAAGCGTTGTGTAGTGTGGTATATGTTAATAAGGAAACACCAGTCCAGGGGACAATGAATGATTTACCAAGGATGCACCTGTGTGTCCTTTTAACACACATACCCTATAGCCCGCTGCATGCACAGCGGACACTAGAAACACACAGAGACATAAATACACTCCTGGGAACAGAAAATATCACAACAACCCTGCCCCGCCTGAACAATGGGGAAAGCCCATCATGCCTGCCTGCAAAACATATTAATGTATCAGCAACAAAACAGGTGCATTACATTATTTGTTCATACAATAATATATGGGTTACCAAATATGGTAACTGTTATGAATTAGGTTTTCTCCATGTATGATGCACAGGCATTTAGACTTTTAGATGATCTCAAGAAATACAAATCAATCCACATGCCTTTGTTTGTTTAGCCATCCTGACACTGAAAAACAGGATTATCAGAAAAGATTGTTTGACCTTGGCCTACTGACAGCGGATGAAAGAGTGAAAAAGCGCTTGTATTAGAGTTTGGATCCTCATCCTTAGAATGCTGGACAGAGAGGTCTTTGTATTTTCCCTTCCTTTGCCCTTGTGGTCACAATCAGGGCACACCATACCGTGTTTCTCGGTTCTTATTCTTATGGATGCTTCCGCTGAGAGGCATTATGGTTAATGGACTCTGGTGTGTTTGGGTATGTGTTTTTGTGGGTGTGTATTTTAGATGTCAGTTTGCTCTTTGTTCCTTCTTCACATTCCACTTACCTACTGATGAATAGTCAATACCACCACTGGGATTCGGCCAACGGGAAATGGCAGTGCAGCTAAAGATGCTGGGTAATGTCGTTTTCTCCCTCAAGAGGGTAACAAGATATGTATATGTTGTATGTGGAAGGACACAAAGACAGGTTTTCTTGGATGTTGTGTCCGGGCTTTTGGCCCGTTCTTACTTATTTTCTCGATAACAGAGGAGAGACAATTCACTGCACTGGTAACTGGTGAACAGGAGCTCTGGGGTGCATTGGGCTTTGTGTGTGTGTGTGTGTGTGTGTGTGTGTATGTGTGTGGTGCAGAGAAGGGCATTAGCTATTTATGAAGGGTTGCTGCTCCATCCAAGATGCAAAGAAGGGAAGCTGTGGTGTCTGATGCAACAGCAAATCCACCACCAAAGTAGGTAAGCAGCCGTAACACAGTGATGTCTGAGTGAAAGATTCTAAATAAACTGCGCACAGTATTACATTTAATTCAATTCAATTGCCTTAAATACACCGTTCCAGCAAAAGTGACGGCTTAAGTTGTGTGCAGCTGAATGGATCTGATATTGCAGTGCAGAGCATAGATCCAGTACATGTTTAGGATGTATCAGGGTTTTAATGAAGCTTTACCCAACCACTGTGTGTCTGTGTAAAAAAACATATCAACTATATTTCAACTTCTTTAAGATATTGAAGGGCTGAGGCCCAGTGAGACTGCTGTTGCCTGAGTCACTTGTTGGGCATCAAATGCAATCAGCAAGTGTTTTATTTGTTTTTGGCCTAAATAAAGGTATGTTTATTTAAGATGGGAAATGACTGAAGCTGAGCAGTCAGCTATCAGCTATCAGTACCTGCATTGTTAGCCGACCACCATGCCAAAGAACCAGCCTCACACCGTCACTTCTGATGCATTTCAATCATTCATATCAATCTAAGTATGCTGTCATTCCTACCCCAGAGAATAGGAAACAATGCAGGCTTTTTAACACATTAGCTAACTACAACAGAGCACCAGCATGTCCGAATAGGGCGAAACAAAGGCCGAAAAGATGCTATTCCTCTTCTTAACACATATCTGGCAAATTTTCCCCTAATGTTTTCACCTAACCACATACACATCTTTTAAACCAAACACATAATCTGGTCACGTACGTGTGTGCTAGTCTTTTTGCTTTTGTACACTGAGCACTGTAAGTAGTATTAATCTGCTGTACCTTGCTGTCTTGGTAATTTATTAAACTGTGTTTTTGTGTATGTATATGAGATAAATTACAATAAAGCACCAAATGAATAAGCAGGCGTTTACAAACATGCTCTGTGTGGCTTTCATTAAAAAAATATTTATATCCACTTTGTGTTGCTGTTATTCTTCCAGTATCTCAATATTTATTCTTAATTAATCATGGTTTATTTGCCCAGGAAATATCCAAGAAACGTATGTATTTGTATACGTTATATATGTTTATGTATATATGTATATATATGCAAATACATTAGTGATATGTACAGTATGTGTATATATATAAATATACATTCTGTGTCTTTCTCCTGTGGGTGTGTTGGGAACTTCTTATGGGTGTGTCTCTCTTTCTCAAACACACACAAACACGCACGCACACACACTCACATTCTGACAAAGACATCATGCTCCGATTCTCACACTATCCATAGTTTCAATTAAAACCTAAACCTTGGCTTGGCCATTTGAGTGAAATTGGTCAGCTCATGTTTTGTACTGCTGTCCACTGACGGTAAGGGAAAAATGTATCGCCTTAGCTGTTGTCATGGTCACCACTCGCAATGATGCAAAGATGTTGCGGCGCACAAAGTTAGACAATGGAGCTACTGATTGAAGACGTGGTGTTGAACAATTGTCATCTTACGGTGCTAATGGACGACGTTTCACACACTACGGGCTCAAAATGTAATTTGACTTGCTCATTTTCACCACAATGATAAAGCCCTGCTCCTGGGCGGGCTCTTTTCTCCGCGGAATGCTTTGAATTTGGGGGCAAACAGAAACTCACGTTCCCAATCAGTGCGTTTACATGACACTCAAGAAAGTCGACTTATTGGCTTAGTCCAACTATGATTGGATTACTAAGATGCATGTATACACCTTAGTCGAGCTATACTCGAATCGAATTGGCTTACTCATAGTCGAGTTAAGACCCCTAGATAATGCGATTCATAGTCGAGATAAGCGTGCATGTAGCCAATCGAATTGGCTTATGCGTTGATTTGCGTGAGCCGGAAGTAGAAGGAAGTAGCCGGAAGTAGAAGGAGACGATAGTCTTGTTGTTGTTGTCGCCTCCGTCGGATAAGGGATAACGAGAAACTGCGATTTATTTAAAAAGGTGGCGCAGAAGATGGAGGAAGCCGGTGAATGTAGTTACCCCCTATAAGAATTGTGTCCCGGCCGCGGGAGCGTGCATGGCATGCATTCATTAAAGGTGGAAGCACACGGACACTATGCTTCCATTTCACCCAAGGCTGAATTAAAAGTACATGTTTTTCTAAATGTGGGTCATCAACAAGGTTGTAAAGTAGTAACTTCGGGCACATCTGCCAAAATAAATGTATTTTTCTCCTGACGTGTTTACGATCTTTATTCATTCATTGCGCCACGGCGGGGAATGTATACGGACGGGCGGCGGAGGGGCTGCTCCGGTGGGAGAGAGATGTTTTAAGCAGACAGCTGTCAACTAACTTTGGCTCGTCGATTTATTTAAAAAGCTGGCGCAGAAGATGGAGGAAGCCGGTGTCGTGCCAATGTAGTTACCCCCTATAAGGAGTGTATCATCATCAACGTGCATTCAGTACACACTACGCTTCGATTTAACCCAAGGCTGAATTAAAAGTCCATGTTTTTCAAAATGTTGCTCATCAACGAGGTTGTAAAATAACTACGATATTTATTCATTCATTGCGCCGCGGCCGAACTGATGGGGGTATTCTCTGATATTATGAATCTTACAGACTGCGTCGGGTTCTCAGACTCTCTGGTACTTCCACAACAAGTAAAGACTCCTAGTGGGGTTTATCTCGCCCATGGGGAAAAGGATTGGGGGAAATTAACTTTGGCTTTGACTCTCTGAAGTCCAGATTGAAACGCGACATGAAGGAGAAAGCGATGTTTCAGCAGACAGCTGTCAGTTCACTTCGGGTCCATATCCATTTCTAACCAACCATATTCCAACTCTCCTTTATTCCCCCCCCCCCCCCCCCCATCTTTCGCCTTCTCCTCCTCCCCCTCCTCCTCCTCCTCCTCCTCCGCCCGTCCCCCCTCCTCTGTGTCGCCTCCTCCTGGCTCTGCCCCTCTCAGAACCGCATGCACGAGTCCCTCATGCTCTTCGACTCCATCTGCAACAACAAGTTCTTCATCGACACCTCCATCATCCTCTTCCTCAACAAGAAGGACCTGTTCGCCGAGAAGATCAAGAAGTCCGCCCTGAGCATCTGCTTCCCCGAGTACACAGGTGAGGGAGTTGGTCTGTCCTGCGATATGTATATTTTTTGTAATATCTGATAGAATTGCCCTGGAAACATTACAAAATCGGACACGTATTACAGAGGGGTTGTACACTTTTGACAACGTGAGTCATAACTGGTCGTATTATAGAAATATCTCACTGTGCAGGTTCATTTCTAGTATGTGTTCTCTCCCTCTTTCCCTCTCTGTATTTCTCTCTGTGTCTCTGTCTCTCTTTCTTACTCTCCCTCTCTCTCTCTGTCTCTATGGGTCTCACGCTCGCTCTCTCATTCTATTTCTCTATCCGTCTCTCTCTTTCTCTCCCTCTCTTACTTTATTTCTCTAACTGTCTCTCTATCTGTCTCTCTCTATATCTGTCTGTCTCTATCTGTCTCTGTCTCTTTCTTTCTGTCTCTGTCTCTTTCCGTCTGTCTATCTGTCTCTGTCTCTCTTTATCCATCTCTGTCTCTCTCTATCTGTCTCTGTCTCTCTCTTTCCATCTGTCTCTGTCTCTCTCTCTATCTGTCTCTGTCTCTGTCTCTGTCTCTGTCTTTCTCTCTTTATCCGTCTCTGTCTCTCTCTTTCTGTCTCCGTCTCTCTCTCTATCTGTCTCTCTCTCTCTCTCTATCTGTCTCTGTCTCTCTCCCGCTCTCTCTCTCTCTCTCTCTCCCCCTTCCTCAGGCCCCAACACCTACGATGACGCGGCGGCGTACATTCAGGCCCAGTTCGAGAGCAAGAACCGCTCCCCCAACAAGGAGATCTACTGTCACCTGACCTGCGCCACTGACACGGGCAACATCCAGGTGGTGTTCGACGCTGTCACCGACATCATCATCGCCAACAACCTCCGGGGCTGCGGCTTGTACTGAGCGGCGCCCGGAGGGAGTCCGCAAGCCTCCTCCTCTCCTCATCCCCTTCCTCTCCTTCTCCTGCTCCCTATTCTTTAGATCGTTCCCTCTTTCCTACCCCCTACCCTTCTCCTCCTTCTCTTTGACACTCCTCTTGAAAGTACGGTGGTCATCATAGTCACGAGGGCCACGAGGTGTCCAGCTGAGTTTCTAAATGAAAGAGGGAAAAAAAGAGAAAAGATATCTAGATATATGTAGAGAGATTCAGTTTGGCTTTGCGTCCCTCCTCGCCACGGCCTTGTCCTTCTGTGGCTGACTGCCAGCGGTGCAGATTTAATTGAATTAACAACACATCAAAGTATTACAAAAGCCCCGTACAGCTGTTGAAAATGTCTGTAAGTCAAAGTCAATGAAAACAGTCATTCTTCTTTCTCCTCCTCTTCTTTTGTCCTAGTTACTGTTGTTTGTTGTTGATTTTGTTAACAAAGAAAATCTGTTAGCCTTTGATTTTTATTCATGATTATACATGGTTGATTATTTGTTGATTATGTGTGTGTATATATTTATTGTACGAGCGTCAGTCTGTACACCTGATTCTTATTCACATTTTGCCTCACCTGACACCATTTCATTCGTCTGTTTTGTTTTGATGTCGAGTTTCGCCGTATGGATATGTGAGACAGTATCAGTAGCTCTAAGACATGACGGGCAACGGGCCCGAAACTCACGCTCGAGAGAACAAGACAAAAAGATAAAATGGAGAACAGCTCAAACTGACAACACTGAATTTAGCATTCCGTTTACATTCAGCTGAGGCAATTTACAATTATTTTGTTTTAATTTTATTTTTGGAGTAAGGGGGGGAGGGGGATAGCCTCTGAAGCCCGTAGCTAGCCCATGGAGCCGTGGATGAGGCCGGGGACTTGGAAGGGAAGGTGTGCTGAGCTTCTCACTGGTGTGCTGTTTAGATAGCTAGACCTCCTGGAAGCATGATCCCCACATTAGGTCTCTGGACTTTCTCAACATGGCTAGGTCATTTCTAACCTCCTTAATCCTAGCAGCGCTCATCACGTAAACTCTAGGCAATGAGCTCATAACTTCTTAATGACTGATTATTAATCAATACATTTCCATGTGTTTGCTGACACCAGCCCCCCCCCCCCCACACACACACACACAAACACATACACACTCCGTCTGTGCCTGGCGTTCTCATAACTACTGCTTCCTCAACTATGAGTTTAATTTATTATTTAAGTTTTTAGCATTGATGTATATATACCTGTCCCCCTTCTTCCTGCTAATCTTTTTCTTCCTACCCCCTCACCCTTAAACCCCTCCCACTACTAAACCCCACCCCCCTGCCTGAAGCTCCGCCTCCCCACTGAAGCCATGAGACAGATAGCATGAGATTGTCATGGCTTTGTCTAAAGAGAGCAGATAACTGAAACTAATTTAAAAAAAGTGATGATAACAATGGTAACAATAATTTTCACATGCATACTGTTAATAACAAAGTGAAACTTAAAAAAGATGATGAATAAAATGGAGGAGGACTGAAAGTTAAGAAAAAGGTTGGATTGTTGGTAAATTATTCCAGCAGGAATGGAGCGGGTTTCCTCTTGGCGTGAAGGGGACGGCGTGTCCAATCAAAAGAGGGTGATTGGGGGAAATGGATGAAAGAAGTCTTTTTCAAAGGTCATGTCGACTAATGTCTTGTCTGGGTAGAAAAAGCTGTAGATATTTGGATTCTAGGAAAGGTATTTAGAATTACACTGGTTTAAATAAAAAAAAAAACGACTGCACAAATAAATGTTATGCTTATTTTATTGACGGTAATAAAATAAAATACAAAATAGCTCAGATAAAAATACTGAATATGATAATTCTGTACTATTATGGAAAGGTATATTTCTTGTGCTTTGTAGCAAACAAAACATTTCTTTTTTCTCTATATATCCCTTTTTTTAAATAACAAAAGAAAAAAACAATGTTTGCCAAACTTGGGTTCCCACGTGTGAGCTGAGTGTCGTAACGCCGGCGGGACGCTCTGTTGTGTTGCTCTGAGCTGTGCGGCCCTCCTGCTCTGTTTCTGCCTGTTTCCCCACATTTAGAAAAAGTCCTCACTTTTAGCTTGACTCAGAACTACAGTAGTACAATAACACTACCTTGTCTTTTTATGGTTTCTGAAGAAAAACAAGAGTACATGAAATGAAGAATCACTTTATTGAACGGGCCAGGGAGACCTGTTCTTTTTATTCCTTTTTCCGTGGTGTCCGATAGTTAAATGGGCTCCCGCATGTGTGTAAGCACATCAAATGCTGTACAAATATAAAGTCATGCTTATTCATTCTTTCCCCCGGTTTTTTTTCATTCTTTTCTTCTCATTGTTTTTTGAGGGTAGGGGGGTGCTTTGATACACAACTTCCAGGTCTACAATGAAAAGCACAGTTCTCACACACACACTTTGTTCACACATGTATAACATGTAGATATGGAACTGCATTACCATACCTTAACTTATTTAAATGTCTTGTATTAATCTAGTCATCGATATAACCTCTTTCCTGCCTTCTTGATTTCTACTTTGGAAAAATGCAGGCAAAGCTGTGTATAATGACGAGATACATTTACTCTTTTTTTTTTTCCCAGTGGATGCTTTTTATTCTGTGCTGATTTATTTATCTCTTTATCTCCCCATCTTCTTTTCTTTCCCCCCTCTATACTCTGTCCCTCCCTTCCTCCTCTTTAGTGAATGATTGTTTGGTTGTTCTTTTACGTGGGAAGTCTGTGCTGGAAAAAACAATCGAATGTAGTGTTTACATTTAATGCCACCATTTTCATGACTACAAAAAAGATAAAACAAATTCATCAAGCAATTGTTGTCTCTGGTTGTTTCTATGTGGGCGGTTGCTTCATTGATCTTGTAGAGGTCTGGGTCAAATCAAAGGAGCAAGTTTTCAAGTCCGGAGCTTCCAAAAAGACAGCAGAGTCAATACTGGGTTCAACAGTTTATTCCAGATAGGGTTAGATACCAAAAACAACCAGCCAAGTCCTTCCGTGGTTACCTAGCTCCTCATTATTCTTCCATTTTTTTCCCCATTTCTTCCCATGCTTGTCTTCAGGTTTTTTGTTCCAAGCTGGTTCTCATGCTTGTCATTTCATCACAAAACACTGCACATCAAAGCACAGGACAAGGGCATGGCTCTCAGTAGCCTCCAATCATTACTTTTACAAAAAGGTGTAACCAACTGATTCCTATTGGGTTACTGTTATCCAAATCAATTGCAAACCGCCTACACCCTCTTTAGACTAAAGGGAGGGGGGCGGTGATACCTGGGCAGGATGGGCACCCGACCTGTTGGTCTGAGGGAGATCTATCGCTGGCCTGTGAGACAAGGGAAGGGCCCTGACCAACTCCTCAAGTGTAGTGGAGGGATGAGAGAGCGGTGTCTGACAGGGAGGATGTTGTTGTTTTTGGCTGTGAGACAAGTGATGCTTATACCGACCGCTCAGTCGCTCTGTTGATCAATTGCTTTAAGAACAAAAAGGGGTCAGAGACAGACGTCTGGCAGGGAGGAGGATGAAAACAGGATGGAGGCGAAACATATTCATCAATTAAAAGTGGTGGTCCGAGAAAGGGACCAGGCAGGGAGGGGTGTGAGGGATATGGTGTCTTCAACTAGCAGTGGGGGTCAGAGACAGGGCTCTGGCAGAGGAGCAAACAACAATAAATACAACACTCTCAGAGGCTACATTGTTGTTTCATATATATTCATCATATTAGAGATGAGACATTGTACTACACTGCATTACAATCGTGCCTAACTTGAAATAATAACTTGAAATGATTTCCAATGACCACATAACTGACCTTATACGTCTTCCGCCAAATCTGAGTTGTGTCAATCACTGTTTTTAATTGATAACTGGTGCAAAACAATAATATTACTAATTTGAGATATATACGTTTTAGACTTTGATCCGTTGGGTTTTTCAGATTAATGTTATTCCATTTCTAGAATATGTCAAAATTATAAGGGGGGTGTATTGCGACAAGGGAGACTTTACAAATAAATGATCATCAATTATTATATAAAAAAAATAATAGCGGGTGTTTGAAATTGCTGTTTCATCACCCACTGGAAAAGCACTTCAATGGTATATTTAGAGCCATCTTTTACTTACAGCATCAAAATTGCGCTTATTTGATAATGACCTTATAGCTTCAAGCTAAACTTGAACCAAATGATGCGAGTAATAGACTGCAGTGGCGCTAACCAGTATGGAACCTGGTCCAGACCGGCATTGAAAAGACATAAGTATTTATATTATATGTACAAAGCATTCATGGTCGAACTACAAGCCAAACAAAAGACAATGACAATGACAAAAGTGACAAATATAACCCTAAGCACTGTTATGTTGTGTCTGTTGTATGTTGAACATCACCACTAAATGTAAACATCACAAAAAGAGTGAGCAGGACAATGATAAGGACCTTATCATTGGATTATATCTTTAATTGAATTGATCTGGGTTCATTGGCTTTAAAAAAGAGGGAATATAGATATCATGCTACATGCATGCAACTTCTATGCAATTCATCATTCAGCAATTGTGGCTTTTGTAAAAACAGCTGTCCTTTATTTGGAGGTCAGAATAGGGTGAGGAGAAAGGTAAGCCTGTTGAGTGGTGAGGCATCATTTTAAGCGAAGGGTGTCAGACATCCTGAGTTGTCTTGTTCAGAGGAACAAGACACCTTCCCCGTGAATCTTAGGTGATACCTGTCAAGTCGCCATTCAAGCATGGTCTACTGTATATGATCACTACTGCCTCACTGTGGTGATGCCAGGGAACTGCGCGACCACACCTAGTTATCCCCCTGCTAGAACATCACATTATATAGAGTGCATGTGTGTATGTCACACGTGCATGTGAATGACACATGCACATGTGTCAATGTGTGCAATAGTCATTAGCAAATGTCAATATTCAATATATTTGCCATGCAGTGTTTTATACATTCCTGAATGATTACGCTTGAATTGGCAGCATTCACACAATTGATTGTTCATTCAGCCTTTTGTTCATTAATTATCAATACTCATATTGTATTCATAGAGATTGTTTTAATAAGCGTCATGTCCATCACACACACACACACACACACACTCCTTGCTTGTCACTACTGTCAGACTCTGTTGTCTGGCCCTATATTCACACATACACTCATTGTCTCTCTGCCTTCTGGTCCCTCTGCATGCCTCCTCCATGCATTGCTCTCTGCAGCGGGGTAGGTGAAAGATGTGAGTGTGTGTGCTTCTCGTTGTATTGTTGTCCCTGCTCCAGGTGCCGCTGTCCTCCAGTGAGGAGATGAGGATCCAGATGGCTGAGGGAGGCAGGGGGGGGGTGAGTCACGAGAGACGCCCCTTCATAAATGACTAAATAAAAGCACCTTTTGTGTTTCGTAACGACGATGTCTGTATCTATGTCCACACAAAAAAAACGAAATGAACAATGGATCAATACAACACACAGGTTAGCACACAGACGCACACTCATACAACAGCGAGATATTAATAGCACTCCCCACAGCCGCCTGGCTGTTGCTAGGATACTATCCAGAGGAGAGCTAAACCCCTCCCTTGGACCCCCTCTATTTCCCTCATTCGCTTGGACGCACACCAAACACGCACACTATCATTTTTTTATGAAAACCTGCCCTTCCATAAAGCAATGATTCCCGATCATGTCTGTCTCGCAGTGAACTGCCTGACATCACGTTGTTAAATCTACTCCATCTGGCAGCTGCAAGGTTCTCAGTGGCAAGGTGGCGTGGCTCAACGAGTTAAGAGAAGACAGGGCATCTCCTGGAGCGGGGTGGAAGCAGACCAGATACCCGTCAGTTACTGATCATGGCCACGATGTAGAACTAGGCCCAATAGTAAAATCAAATGGATGTCTCAGTAAAGGAAAACTGGAGAGGGGGTAGAAAATATTGGCATGGGTCAACATGGGTCAACATGGGTCATACATGGTAAGAATAAAGGCTTATAGCACACCACCAGTGCATTTCCAAATGGCTGTCACAATCCATTTGCTCAGAGCATTCCTTCTGCACTGTGGAGACACAATCAATCTCACAGGAAGTTAATGGAAGCAAATGGAGGGATAGAAATAGCAATAGCTCTCACCTAGCTATCCTACTCTCAACTACTCGTAAAACTGAATCGGGTTACAATAAATAGTTAAGTTACACACATTGTGTTGTTGTTTTTTAAAACTTTTACTAATTACTGCTATTACTAAGGTCTTCTACCATTTTTTTTGTTATTATTTTGTGTTCTAGCTAGTCTTGAATTATTACTGGGAAAGTCTGGAATGCAATTTCATTTGGTATAAATAACGTATATCTAAATATATCTATCAATCTGTCAGTCTGTATATTTCTATCGCTTATCTGTTTGTATGTATTTCTATGTATCAATCTATGTATGTATGTATGTATGTCTGTCTGTCTGTCTGTCTGTCTGTCTGTCTGTCTGTCTGTCTGTCTGTCTGTCTGTCTATCTATCTATCTATCTTTCCGGATTGTATTCAGGGGAAGGGGGGGTGGGTTGCTTGCCCAAGAGATGTAACACTCATTGGTCATTGATTATACTTCTGACAGTGTGTGATTGGTCAGAGGTTGCGTCATTCAGGATGAAATATAATAGACATGTGGTGCCTCTGCAGCTGGAATGATGGATGCAATGGAACGCAACAATCTGTAGCAAAGCCATATTCATATCAATTCAGACGACCGTTGTTGGATCTATATCTAGCTAGAAGACATGTTTTTGTGATTAACTGCTCCAGCCACACCTTCATATCCCAATCTCCTATATACGTTCTCACTTTGATGCAGACGCTAAACACTGTTATACTAGATAATGAGCTTATTGTGGACTACAGGAAGCAATAGGGGTAACGACGTCAGTAAGACGTTCTTAATGTCACTTTGGATTAAAGCGTCTGCTAAATGCCCTAAATGTAAATGTAAATGTACATTAACGAGCCTGAACATTGACATTCAACTCAGAGACCTTGACCTCATATCCTCTAGTACCTTAGTCTCCCCTCCCTCTCTGGGGATCTGGGTACCATATTCATGATGCTATTGTCTGAAAGTAAATAAAGGAAAGAATCGCAATACGTTGCATGGATTTTTAAGAAGAAGTGCTGGCGCAATACAAAGTGTGTTTACCTGCTTCTATGGAAATGTTACGCAAACAGCAGCTCCTGTGCCCAAAGTCTGGGATGTCTACTGTCAACAGGCTAGGAGTACAAAGCCGGCCCATTGTGCCCATTCTTCATCCGTCTGATTTGCACAATATAGTCCCAGTGCAGGAATGTGTTATCAGCCGGTTTCTCATGTGATCAGGCACCTCCAAGACACATATTGGATGGAGGCATTTTTAAATACTGAAGGAATACCAGTGTGTTCAGGAATCAGGGTGTCAGCAGATTTTCACTCTTCCCGTATCCAATGCTCATGTCGAGAGACATAAAGGTAAGGTCATTTATAACATGCCTATTTCGTGTGTTGTTTTACATCAGCTTATGTACCAAACAGTGTGTGTGTGTGTGTGTGTGTGTGTGTGTGTGTGTGTGTGTGTGTGTGTGTGTGTGTGTGTGTGTGTGTGTGTGTGTTAGTTAGTTAGTTAGTCCCAGCTTGCTAGGGAAAGAGGAGGCAACCCAAATAGAGGAGGATAAATTAAAAAGGAATGGAATGGCCCTTTGGCTGCTTTGGCTGTTCAAATCACAGAAACAACACAGACGCAGCTGGAACAGCACTGCTGCTCTTAATGTCACCAACAGAGGAAAACAGTATGTGTTTTCAGTATTGCTAAACGCTTACCCTGGCCCCGTCCCCAGGTAGCTTACAAGAGCCTCAGTTTACCCAACTTCCAATTAATAATAGCTGCTGCGACTGTTAGGCTGGCCAGCCTTTTGTGGACTTCGGATCCTCTGCTTTTTCCGATATTTCCGTTATTTCCGTTATTGGAGGTCAGCCTGACTAAGGACGATATGTTTTCAATGTATGGTAATTTTACTCTTTGAAGCAGATGCTTTTTAATTTAGAAGCATGTCATTAATGTGCAAGAAGGGGAGGTTGGGATATCTGGCTCACGGCCGGCCTAAATGTAGACTGCTACAGGACATTACGGTTCGGACACAGAATATTTTTGCTAGCAGAGAGAGAGATGATCCTTGTATAGTTATAAATGATCCCCACAATTATCACCATTGTCACCATAATAATGCCTTAGTGGCATTATTGTTGTTGTTGGCGATAACTCCTTTTGTAACTTTCCAAGTCGCGGTTGTTTCTGAGTGTTCCAAGTTATCCTACTTTAATTGTGCTCTGATTGCAAAGTTCTGGATGTTGATGGAATGGGCGGCTTTTAGACTGGTTGGGCAGCACATTTTCAATTCCATCTGCCAACAGTGAGCATGTGTGAGTCACACTCACTCTACGTGGGCGTAGTCATCAAGGCAGCTTGTGTCACGTCTTTAAAACCCACCTGCATAGCAAGGCCACATCTTTAATGTTGCTATTTGTAACACATCTACTGTACTAAATCATAAAATAACTATGATTTGTCATCAGAGAATAAGGAAACATGCTAACTCGAAATACTGGCAACAAAGATATTTTAATTTTAATTTCCATTCCAGGTCGAACGTCTGTTTTTGTCTTGGCCACTATTCTCCGAGTTGACCCTGCCAGCTGACCATTTCGACACCCCCACATGTGAATCAAATTTGGACACCGAAACAGCCATGGAAGCTGCAAAAGAAAGAAACAGCTTGGAGCCCAGAATGATTTCAAGGCTGATACAGAGTTGGCAATTTTCTCTGGAACAGGTATGCATTGAGCTTTAGCTAACATAAGCCATATCTGGTAATATGAACGTATGACATTAAACACAGGCAGTCGTGTATCTGGCTTACATTGAGTTATACACTTCTACATGAGCTGGTTTATAATTTGCAAACAAAAAATTAATTGCAAAAGTAAACATTAGGTGATGAACTGACTGAGCGTAGGACTTAGGTCATCACTTGTCATTCTCAAATTATAATAACTGTCCTCATAATATAATTGTGGCACGTTTTTTGTCTGTTAAGCAGTTTTTAATGCATTGTTCAATTTGGTGCTTTTAAATTAAACAGTCACTAACTGTCTTACATACTTACTGATTTACTTTTCTTCGTGACTCCAGGACACTAACAGAGCAACTTCTACAAGTGCATTCTGGAGAGCATCCTGGTGGTGCAGATCCCGGCCTGTTACAACAGCTTCTCCACCCCCTCACCCTCTTCCGACCGGTTCTGTCGCTCAGCTGTCGTCAGACAGCACACAAGTCACCTTATATCGGTTTGTCCATATGTCCCTTCAGTTCTTGTACGCAATTCTGTCACTTTGCTGAATTCATCTTCACATGCATTATTCTCATGTTTCTCATGTTCTCATGTTTGATTACTTATTTGTTTGTTATCATTGTCTGTGTTGTTATCTTCGGTCTGCACATGTTATCTGTATATTGTATTTACACTATTGTTACATGTTGCACAGTTGAGGATTTCATGTCCTGCATGAATCCGTGTCTGGCAAGTCTTATTTGTAGTTTTTTAAAGCTCTTTATACCTTAGTATTTATTTAATCATTATCTGGAAGAAGACATTATAGGTAGGACATTCATTTTCATTATATTTCCAAATTTGTATTTCAAAGAACATTTGTTCTTTAAACTGCATGCAGAGAGAGAAACGTAGTGCGTTCAACATTCAACATCCAATACTTAGGCTCTTATGTCCTCACTTCCTGCACGGAGCAGAAGATCCACCGTTTCTAATATTAAGAACTGAACATTGTGCTGACATCTTTCATGCAAAATACTGAGGTGGATTATATTATAAATTTATATTATTATATTATTATTATAAGAAAATATGTGTCAAAATGATCCGAATGATACGATTTTAATTCAATGAACAGAACTCAAAAATATATGTGCACATTTGAATGTAGGCTATTGAATGCTCAAATGTAAATCTGATTTGGTACATTAACTAAATATACAAAGGCTTACTAACTGATGATACATTACGAAGTATATGTAATGAAATAACCACAAAAACTATTATTAACACTAATTTCCATCTAATATAAATGTGTTTTACAAATCAATGGTAAGTATCCGCTATACTTGATGAAGGTGGCCCTCTATTGGCCTCGAGATGCATAACGCCTGGACTTTGCTTCGGTATTTCTTAAAGGAGAACATTCATTTTAGGAATAATAACAATACTTAAATACAATCAAATCAAAGTGGCAGGACAGATGTTATAATGTGCAAGTATACACTACATGTGGTCATTTTCAAGATGCGTCGGACCATATATATATATATATATATACACACACTATATGCACTATATACATATGTAAATAGTGTGTGTTTGTGTGGGTGTATATATAGTTATGCATATTTATATCCACGGTGCTATCTATACACTGCAAATATGTGTGTGTGTGTGTGTGTGTGTGTGTGTGTGTGTGTGTGTGTGTGTGTGTGTGTGTGTGTGTGTGTGTGTGTGTGTGTGTGTGTGTGTGGCGTGG
>NC_140283.1:6298855-6301488 GCF_964030765.1 Micromesistius poutassou | reverse complement strand
CGGAAGAGACGCCGCGAATAAAAGAGATAAAAGGAAGGACGGCGAACTCAGATTCTTCTCGAGAAAACACATTAACTATTGCTGTACAAGAAAATAGTTGGAAAAGTAGACTTAAGATTTGTGAACCGAATCACCAACATGCCTCGGGTAGTCCCGGACCAAAGGAGCAAGTTCGAAAATGAGGAGTTTTTTCGCAAGTTGAGCAGGGAGTGTGAGGTAAGAGCTCTTCTGGATATATTCAGGTTCAATGCGACCTAGTCAGGGCGCATTCAATCATCATTTTCGAAATTTAATCGACACATAACCCGATAGGCCTACATTGCTTGTAGGTTAAAGCATATGTAGCTCATGATAACTATAACTTTTTGTTTAATTTAATGTTGACTTTCAACATTTAGAAAATAACTGATGTGCGATGCAGAATAATTGAGATACATTGGCCTGTTTCACTTTAATGTATGGTATGTATTTTAATGTATGGTAGCCTACTTTAATGTATGATACTTGCGCATCCAAATGCAAAACTGTCTAGGATAGGTAGACTTCCTAGCACACTTCAGAAGTACAATACAACAGTGTTTAATACATTCGGAACAAAAGCACAATCCCCTTACAAAGCGAAACGATCTGAAGGCTATAGTCCCACATAATCAGCCCTTCATGCGTAGGCTACATCATTCAAACAAAGGCTTTATATTGTACTCCTATATCATATATATCAAATATAGCCTATTTGTCCTGTGCTCTTGTTCTTTCCCCATCTGTTGAAGATCAAATACACGGGGTTCCGGGACCGGCCTCACGAGGAGAGGCAAGCCCGCTTCCAGAACGCCTGTCGGGACGGGCGGTCAGAAGTGGTGAGTAAACCCTCCTAACTCAAACCATGAGGAAGATCCCCTACCTAGATCTACTCGCAGGAGTTCCTAAAGTCACACATTACACACATTTTCACACATATTCAGCCCGCCCATCCGCCTTATTGTGGAGCGTTATGTTACCTATAGGCCTACATAAAACAAGAACAATCTATGATAACCTTGCTTAGAATGAGAAAGACCATTATTGAAAAGGTCTAGCTATTGCCACTCGGAGTATGTATTTGATTAAGATGTTTTTTTGTAAATAAAGTTGAGTCATGTTTAGGAAAATTATGTTTGTATAATTTAAAATGTAAACCATGTGTTTGTTTTTTCCAAACCAATATGGTAACTGGTCCGAGGGTGGTATACAATAGGTGACTGAATCCATCATTCCTACTAAATACGCACACACCACACACTGACACATGCACTCACCGTACAGACGCATGCAGGCACAAAGAGGCACAAAAGATATGCAGTTGCATTGCTCTTCCATGACTTCTCCAAAGCATAGAAGACATCTCCATGTCCTTAGGAGCAGTGCAGGTTAGCACACTTTTAACTCATAATAGTAAACAAATTCTGCACACACACACACACACACACAAACACACACACACACACACACGCACACATGCACACACGCATGCACGCACGCTCACACGTGCACACACACACACACACACACACACACACACACACACACACCGTTTTCTGAAGGTATAGTTTACACTTAAAAGTTACGTTTGCACTATTCGATACAAAATGTCATATGAGCATTTCGTCATTGGCATATTTCATTTCATTATCGCCACTGCAAGTGGACAAAATCCCCCACAAACATAATTGTGGTTGATCAAGTTTGGCCACAACAAACTGCTATTTTTTGTGACGATGTTAGTAAGTTATTTAACTTTCGCAAATGGAATGAGTTTGTATTCATGAGTATAAGAAAATTGTAGCAATCAATTTGATTTGGCAATGCAGAACATCCCAGGAGAAATGGCATATTATTTCAGAATCTTACTAAACCATAGTAAATCAAAATTCATAAGGCTACTATATTATGTCCTCTGTTGTTGAACTTATAACCTATTCTCTGTTTTTATATTCAATGAATTACTGCCTTTGTTTACCCAGGGCATGCTTACTAAGCATCAAAGGCTCTTTTTCAGTCACACATTAGGCATAATGGACAGGATTATTGAAACGTGTATGTTTGAAATATTGTTTTTCTGTCAGATCAAAAAATACAGAAGTACAACAAGGGTGTGAGTGAATGCATGAATAAGGACAATGAGGAAATTAAACAAACACACGATGACCTACTCTTTCTCAAAATTCAAAAAGAAGGATCGGGAAGGATTTTATTTTGGCTCCAACCAGACACCTTCATGTGTGCAGTTGTTTTTGTGCCCTGCAAATATAAATATAGCAACAACTTCTATGTTGTGTGTTTGTGTATATAATGTTGTGTGTCTGTCACTAGTATCGATAGAGTACTCTTTCTATAAAGCCCTTCATTATGTTCTTAGTCTTCTTCTTCTACGTCTACCACCTCTAAGTCCCCCCCCCCCACACACACAAACACACGCAAAAACACATACACACACTCAAATAAACATTCACACAAATACACATTTCGGTGGTCAAATTCCACCTCTTTTTCTGATCATTTCTTTCATTATTGCAGTGTTTTTTGCCTTGTGTTATCTATTCGTGGTTCATTATCTATGCGTGTCTGTCTGTCCGTCTGGGTTTCCGATAACCACT
>NC_140283.1:6176355-6293855 GCF_964030765.1 Micromesistius poutassou | reverse complement strand
GACTTACAGTGAATTAAAATGTTGTTGTAGGAGCAGATAGGGGTTCGCCGTCTTGCTGAGGCTTGAATACAGGTGGAGTGTGGACCTTGGGGATCAAACCCTCGAGCCACTATCAGAAACGGTTCAGTGGTGTCTTGTGTGGCACAATTGCTCAGGACCTTCCTTGCATGTCAGCGGTCACACGGAGGAGCAGATCCTATTGCAAACGACCAGATGCAGTTCAGACATACACATTACCCTGCCCGCGGTATGGTCCGTCTAAACCTCTGTAACGCTAACGAAAACTCATTCTGCAACCGGTTGGCTACCAAGCTTTCATTTTTTGTTAGTTTGGAGTTGATGGTTGGGGGAGAGTGCTCGGTACCCTGAGGCCATAGCTTACGCATTTAAAGGGTGGAACGTGGTGGTTGAAGCATAATAGAGGGTTTTCCAGAGATTCCAGAGTTCGAGTGAGGCTGGTGTCATGTTACCTCTTCATCAGAAGCCCTTCCATTGGTGCGTGACTTGCTATTGACATCATCAATACCAGACCACTAATTGGTTCCCTCTGCTACTCCTTCTGCTGCGGCTAAGTGTGTGTTTGCGTGCATATTTGTGAATATGTGTGCGTGTTTGTGTGATGCCTGTGTGCACAATGAGTGTGTCATGTGTGTCCTTGAATGTGTGCCTAAAATCAAAAGATAGACAAATTGAAAATCATGTCTTTTAAATATATATACCCATCCCAGCTGGTATCAATGTTCTTTGCATTTAGTTGATGGCTACTCCCTCCCCCATGATGCATTGCAACATCCCACCCCTGTGTGTGTGTTTGTGTGTGTGTGTGTGTGCATGTGTGTGTTTGTATGTGTGTTTTCTTGTAGTATAGTTCTATTTTCTATATATTCTATATTTTGCTTTGTTCAAATGGTGTGATTGTGGGCGTGTTGCCTGTTTACTGTTAACAAGGCGCAAAGGATGGAGAGAATATCCTGCAGAGGAGGGGAAGGAGGAGACAGAGAGAGGTGGAGCTGGTGTGGAATACAGCATGTGTGTGTGACCTCCTATCCCCTGTTGGAGGTCCACCGCCTCCACTGCCAATAGCTGACCCACATAGCTCACCTGCACCTGCTTGTGTGTGCGTGTGTGAGTGAGTGAGTGAGTGAGTGAGTGAGTGAGTGAGTGAGTGAGTGAGTGAGTGAGTGAGTGAGTGTGTGTGTGTGTGTGTGTATGGGAGGAGATATAAGAAATACAGCCGTGTTATGTCTTTTGATATCCCAGTATTTTGTTTGTGATATTTCCTTCCTGCCTTCTCTCTATTCTGTTTTTTATATCACTCTGCGCCTTTGTGTGTGTTTGCATCCTATTTCCATGTTAACAAACAGTGGTGCAGCTGCCTGGAAAGGTCTTGTGAAGTGAAGAGGTAGAAGCTGTATCCACATGTAGTGCTGTGTGGTTGTGTGTGTGTGTGTGTGTGTGTGTGTGTGTGTGTGTGTGTGTGTGTGCGTGTGTGTCAAGACAATGGCACAGTGGTCGTTGGGCTGTTTTGAATCTGGGATCGGGAGGTCAACAACGTGTTTTATCTCCACCTGCACCTGGCCACACCCTTTGTCTCTCTCTCACACACACACACACACACACACACGCACACCTGTTATTATTGTTCTCTGGGCGTTCAGTCTCTAATTATCTTTGTACCCCCGTCCCCTCAATGTCTGACTCTTTCAATGTTTACCACTGTTTACCCCCTCCCCAACTCTCTGTGTTCTGTGTGATGTGAAGCTCTCTCTGCCTCCTCCAGGTTATCTTCCCCACATCTGGCAGTGCTAGGCTGTGGCCACAAACAAAGCAATATGTCGACTTAGAACAAAGACAACAACAGGAGGAAAGAGGGTATATTGTTTTGGACAGTATATAGAAACATTTTGAACTTGTAAATGACGTTTGTTTAATGTTAAAAAGTTAATATTACAGGAATAAAGAAAGACAGTCTTGAACCTAGTGAAGAAAACGGCAATGTGGAAAAAAGACAAGCAAAACAGAAAGACGTGGGGTTACTGCTGACTCGCGAACACAAGTTGCTTTGCGTAAATAATTTAAACTCAAATCATCTCTCCCACGCAGCCACACAGACATCCACACAGATATCCACAAACAGCCACACAACTCAAATGTAGACACACAATAATAGAACACAGAAACACAGAAACTCACACACACACTTGAATTCCAAAAAAAACTTCCACAATCCTTGATTGTGGAAGTGTGGATAATTCGGTCGATACAGAATTATCCACACGTTTAGTTTTTGGATACAACATGACACACACTAAAATGCCATCAATAATGCAGCCTTTCGTCATACACTCACAGACACACACAGACTGATGCACATGAGGTGTGTGATTACAATGGGCATCTGTGTTTGCAGCCCCCACATGTAGCCTGGCAGCCGACTCTGACTCATTCAAGCCACACACACATTCCTAACTGGTTTGGACGTCATTTTTTTGTTGTCAAACTGTATTGACATTGCGAGAGAGAGTGTGTGTGCATGTATTTGTGTGTGTGTGTGTGTGTGTGTGTGTGTCTGTCTGTGTATGTGTTGCTACACCCTTAGCAGTCGAATGGGGCACCAGACCAACTCTTCTTTTTGACATTTGTAGCCACCATACTGCCAGACACTCTCTAGCTCTTCTCCCTCGATCTGTCTGTCTCCTTTACACAATGTCTATATTCCTGTTATTTCTATCATACACACTCAAATAAACACACATAGGCAGTATACTTGGTTCACGTCAATGACTTACCAACCCTAGACAGGTAGATGCACAAACAAACCTCTGTGACGGTAATTATAAATAAACACACAGAGACACCAAAGGTTCTGAAATCACTAATTAATTTAACTGAGGCCAGGCTTTAGTTACTACATGAACGCAATTTCAAGATTAGATCGTTTTTCTGTGTGTGTGTGTGTGTGTTTAGGTATGGATGTGTGGGGGTGGACATGAATTTCTGTCAGAGGAAGTCTGTGGTTAGGCCGTTCCTCCATATTTTTCCCTTGCACACAGGCGCACACACACATGTGCATGAACCCATTTCTCTGTCACGTCAAGTAGGGCTTTCTTGTTATAAAAGTGTCACACAGACACCGACACGGGAACCATCTCTGTCTTTCTTGTTGTCTGTCTATATGTCCCTCTCTTACTCTCTCAAGTGCACGCACACGCTCACACACACACACACACACACACTCACACTCACACACACACACACTCTCTGAGCACACACAAAAGCCATATTCTCTTGGGGTGCGGCCTCCCCCAGTAGGCCCAGTGCACTGTGGGTAGTTGTGGTGAAAGAGTTCCCTGTGATAGGCTGTCCAAAAATAGCCAGGGGAAAAATGCAGTAGTGTGGAACTTGCCTTGTATCACACAGAAAAATGCTCTTATCCGTATGCCTGAGCAATGTATGTTTGAAACAGTTATCCTATATGCTCAAATGTCGTTAAACAGAAATCTCTTCCAAAATGCATCTCTTCCATTTCTCCCCCTTAGCCCTTCCACTCAGCCACACAACTCCATTACATTGGAATACATTATCATTTGAGATGAATTCTGATTTATTTGCAATCATCTTACAAACAAATCCCACTCGGTGGGTGTTTGTGTTTGTTTTGTCATGCTAAATGAAATGTGTGGTCTGCACAGGAGCAATGGTTACAAGATCTATATATTAAAGACACAAATTTGAACCATAAACGTTAACTGATCCTAACCTGGTTCCAATAACCAAACAAGGAGCAACATAGAGAGAAATGCGAGCAGATTTGTATTGGCATGGAGCCATTTCCAGATCTTAACCAACAGGGATCCAGAAAAAATACAGGGCCTGTCGTCAGCTAGTCTGCCCTCGCTCTCTGTAGATTATTCATGTTGCTCAATTCTAAATCGCTCTCACTCGCTCCATTTTTTGCTCTCTTTCTCTCTTTTATCTATCAAATTCAAATATGCTTTATTAGCATGAAAGTTTATAGTGATATGTCACAATGTTGCGAAATAAATTTTATAAAAAATATATAAACAAAGATAAGTAGATACAGAACAAAATACATCTATCTAACACACACACACGCAAACAAAGACAAATATGCAACAACGTCTATAGCATAACATAGGTCTTCAGTGAAGTCCTTCGTGTAGGGGCTAATATATTCAATGCTTTACAGTGGGTCAGAAGGATATTTGCACCGTTGTCTCTCTGGTGTGTGCCTTGAATGCCGGTTTTAAGGAGATTTGTTTGGTTTGGTTTTTGTTTTAAGATAAGATAATTCAATGTCATATATTGAATTATCTTTGTTTATTATTAGGTAAGGCCAGTCCTGAATCCAGGATGGCTATATGAAGAGGATTCCCATGAGGATGCTATGATAGACTTGTATTGTTCTACCAACTCGGGTTCATGACCCGAAGTCACAAGGACATAAAAAAAAGGCTATTTTTTTGTATCTGAATTTGGGTTGTGACCTGCTGTTTGTCATGGCTTGCTCTACTTGTGAGATTATATTGGAGAAATTAAACAAGACACTCGTGATGAGTAGAAAGGCCGTTTTTTTTTTTTACATCTGTGTATTTTACAATTACTATTTTTCCCCACGAGGGGCCACGCAAATATTACATGTATCATATTGCTATTTGTTGACCGTGATATGTAGGAGCAGGGATCGACTGTGTAGCGGCTAGGCAGTCCAAATTAGCCGCGAGGGACTGAACGTAGGAGAAGGCACTGTGACGTGCATAGTTCAGATAACTCAGTTCCACTTCTTGGTATGCATTTGATCATTTACTCTTCCTCTTTATAAACATGTAATAATACAAAACAGGTACCAGCGACCAAATCTTTAATTGGCGTGTGGTCAAAAGAAAGTATAGAGATATATCTATATCTATATCTATATATAGATAAAATCTTATATATATATATATTTATGTAGATATACTGCACATATACAATTATTTTCCAACTGCAGAACTGATACCATCGATTCCTGTCTCTGTGTGCAGGTGTATTTAAAAGCTCCCATGATCCTGAACGGAGTGTGTGTGATCTGGAGGGGCTGGATAGACCTGCAGCGGCTGGACGGGATGGGCTGTCTGGAGTACGACGAGGAGAGGGCCCAGGTAGGAGCACATGCAACGGCCACGCTCTGTCCCCTGGTTTAGACTCAGCATAATACCACATCAGTTCACAATCCTGTCATAGAAATCAGTCAGATAAGATACTGGTACCACAGAGACAAACCTGTAACTGGTTAGTGTTAACACTTTTCTGTCTGTCTGTCTGTCTGTCTGTCTGTCTGTCTGTCTGTCTGTCTCTCTCTCTCTCTCTCTCTCTCTCTCTCTCTCTCTCTCTCTCTCTCTCTCTCTCTCTCTCTCTCTCTCTCTCTCTCTCTCTCTCTCTCTCTGTCCTCAGCAGGAGGATGCTCTAGCCCAGGCAGCGTTTGAGGATGCCCGGCGCAGGACCAGAGACTTTGAAGACCGGGACCGATCCCACAGAGAGGACCTAGAGGTAAGGGCGGGTGGGGTAGGTGGGGTAGGTCGGTAGGTGGGGTAGGTTGGGGTAGGTTGCTGTATGAACTGTGAGCGAGGACAACGCAAAACGTCATTATTGGTTTACGCCGGCTCGGACAGTTTAGCCTTAAGAGGTGTTCATTGTTAAGGGTTAATGTTAATGTTAAAGTTAAGGGTTAAACCACACATAGAAGAATACAGGACGGTTAGCTCAGTGGTGCTCATCTTGTATTTAAAGCAGTAATTATAAGTACCCATGATAAAAATGATAATTTAATATAATGAATAATTAGAGCTGGGATTTTTGATTCTTCAATCAATTTGACTACAATGGTTTGCTGTTTTATACTATTGTGTATTCTGGACTGTTGCCCTAAAGGCCTTAAAAAGCCTCAAAAGGTTGATTTTGTATTACGATATAACCTTTTAATTTATGTCATTTTATTTTTAAATAAGATAATTCAATGTATTATATATTGAATTATCTTTGTTTATTATTAGATAGGGTATCCACACTGAGTTAGAGCAACTCATTGGTATCAAATGTATCACATCAAATGTTTCCTTTCTGAAGTCACGCCAGTTATTAAAAGTGCACTGTCTATTTGTACAGGACCCCGTGGTTTCTAAAATCTGGGACTGAGGACACAGAGACAGACAGCCAGAACAGGACACGGTAGGTCTCTTTCAAATCCCGCTTTCCATCACACCTTCTGTCTGTGTGTGTGTTGATGAGTGTGCATGTGTGCATCAGTTTATGCATGCGTGTGAAACTGAAATAAATGAGTGAGCTCAATTTGACTTCCATGGGGCCAAGGAGAACCACCTCCTGCTGAATGAAAAAACATCAAATCCTGTATTTAATATCCACTTGATAATCCATAAACCCAGTCAAGAGTCAGGTTTGTCTTGTAGTCTGTGTGTTCTATTACGGTGTGTCCGCCACAGCAAAACAAAATGTACAATCTCTGTCCAGCCATTCTGTGGTTAGTAATTCCTTCTATCTCATTTTGTTTGTCTGTTGTTGTCCTGACATATCTTTTCTTTTTCATACCATATATTTACCTCCTTCACTCTATTACACCCCTCCTCTATATAATTGGCAATTTTATTTTGTCATTCTCTCACACATGCCCCTCCAGCAGCACTGAAAAAAAAATAGCAATTGAAAGTAAAAAAGGCTATAGAAACGCAAACGAATAGGACACCCAAGGTCGGTAAATTCATTATTTCAATTTGAAAGCCTGATAATTAATTTACGGTTTTCTTTAAATTAATTTAAAATCAAAATAAGCTCATCCGTTATGTACCAGAAATAAATGTAGCAGAAAGAATGAAAGTAGGTGCAAGGGATGACTGAGAAGGGATGCAAGGTTACAAAATGAATGGAAGACATTGGATGGAAAACAACAGAGAGAGAGAGAGAGAGAGAGAAAGAGAGAGAGAGCGAGAGAGAGAGAGAGAGAGATGAATGTGCAAAGATAAAGCTGCTATCTTAATATTTCTAACAAGATGCAATAAATAAAGAATGTAAAAGAAGTGTACAAACATCTCAGAACCTTCAGAACCTGCCCAATGTCGGTAGCATTGAAAGTGACAGCCTGCGCAAATGAAAGACGGAACTCATATTACTAATACATATAGCAAATATTATTTTTCAATCAATAAAACAGGTATGTGGAAAGGGGGGACAATCAAAGAGAGCAGAAAAGAGAGTGAAAAGTACAGGAAGTTAAAGGGATAGTTCAGGATTTTGGACATCGGGTCTCATTTTCAAGTGAGCCAGTGTGTTATTTATCATTGGAGACCGTTTTCAACACTTTTCATTCAGTCCTTCTAGTTGCAGAAATCGCTGGTGCTAGGCTAGCGCAACTCGAGGGGAACTGCTAGCCTGCCAATAAAAACAGTTTTACCCACTCCCAAGGCAAACCAATTATAATGCCCGACTATCGATGTAAATGTCTGTGTTGATAGAATAGTGTTAGAAATAAACTTACCCTTGCATCGCATTGCATTTAGTTTATAATCCCTGTAGTTGGAAGCAAGCTACGGCAGCGGCGGACTGATATTACCTGGAGTGCGCTTCTCTGTTTACCTTCTGCTGTAGTGAATTGGTTGCTACACCGGCGCAAAGTGAAATTCCGCCACTGCTGAGAAAGTAGTCCCCCAAAATGTAATGTGATCATTGAGATACAAGGATAGTTTATTTCTAATATTATTCTATCAACACAGACATTTACATCGATAGTCAGGCATTATAATTGGTTTGCATCGGGTGTACTTTAGAGTGGGTAAAACTGTTTTTATTGGCAGGCTAGCAGTTCCGCTCGACTTGCGCTAGCCTAGCACCAGCGATTTCTGCAACTAGAAGGACTGAATGAAAAGTGTTGAAAACGGTCTCCAATGATAAATAACACACTGGCTCACTTGGAAATGAGACCCGATGTCCCTTTAAGCTTTTTGTCAAAATATGTTTCAATATAGTAGACATTATATTCAATGAGATAGTAATGAATTATGATTATTATTATGATTAGGCACCTTTACATTCATCATCTGATAAAAAAAGTACTATTTGGAAAATAAATATTACCCTCCTAATTTCTACTCACATTCAAATTTACACACACATACATACATACATACATACACACACACACACACACACACACACACACACACACACACACACACACACACACATGCAGTCTGCAGAAGGAGATCAGGTGATGAATGATGATGTGGCACTGAAAGCATTAATATATAATTTATATTGATTGCAATCAGACCCCCTGGATTGGCTAAACATCCAGGCACACACACACACACACACACACAAATGCCACACACAGGCACCCATTATGGACAGATTTTACTTATACAAACTCACACACACAGACACACACACACACACACACACACACACACACACATACACATGCACACACACACACACACACACACACACACACACCAACTGCCAGTATTGAGTTGTGGTTAAGCAGCTCTTGATGCCACCAACAGTGGATCAATAGATACAAGGCTCTCCATCCTGGCCCCTCTCATTACTAAGGACCACTCCCTTTTAGGAAGAACAGCACAGCGCAGCTGACTTCATACAGATGCGCTCCACCGCGATTACAAAACAGAAACCGTCCGGGATGTGGATGGCAATTCTAGATTCCGCACTCTGAATTTTAATTTTACAGTAACTTTGGGCCGCATATAGAGTTAAAATCCTAGGTGAATAGGAAGGATTAAAACATTATACCTCTACTATGCAGTACGCATACACTTCCTCTCACACACACACACATGCATAGCAACTGACCAACTGTTTTTGTGAAGTGTAGTAGGGAGACGCTTTGACTCTGAATAATGTAATTATAACCAAGCATGGGATAAATAATGGCAGCAGTTGTGGTCATAGTGTAATCATAGTGAATTCACTTTGTTTTTCAAATGGTCAGACGGATCTGAGTCTGTCTGGCTGTGAGTTAAATCTGTAGCATGACGTAAAGTAACGAGTGTGTTGTTCTATAAATGTGTGTGTGTGTGTGTGTGTGTGTGTGTGTGTGTGTGTGTGTGTGTGTGTGTGTGTGTGTGTGTGTGTGTGTGTGTGTGTGTGAGAGAGAGTCAAGAAGATACCATCAACATGCCAAACATTCCCCTTTTTACTATTTCTGTCTGCTCTCTGACCCACGTCTTCTCTCCTCCATCACCTCTTCATGTGTTTCTGTAGCCATTCCATACTATACTGTACTTTTCAATCATGCATAAGGGTCAAACCATGGATCAAGATACAAATATTCATTTTTTGAATGTGCTTTGTTGTTGTTGTTGTTGGGTTGTTGATGTAATCTGTAGGCCTACATGTGCCAGACTGTCTGTCTGCCTGGTGCGTTGCCTCAAATATCAATAGTATTTATGTTTATGAAACGTAGCAGTTTAGATAACTCAGATTATATGGCTCTCTTGCTCCCTCTGTTGGAATCATTCTGAACCACGTATTGTAAAAACTGAACCACGTAATGTATTTAAACTCTAAAAGCACAAACTGTGTTAAATAGGGTTAGAGCGACAATTGCTTGTTTACTGTTAAACAAGCAAGCCCCACTGTTTCTGTTTTTGGGCCTTTTGGGCTTCTCCCTGTGCTCTTTAACTCATGTTTCATAGTAATTGTATTCATATATTAAAAGTTTATTTTACTGTTATTAAATTGATAACACAGCACTTGTTCCCTTACTTTATTTCCTCATCTTGACCCTTCTGCCTCCTCACCCTCATCCCCCATTTCATGCTCTCTATTGTCTCGTCACCTTCATCACCTTCATCTTCTTCACAGTGCAGACGACAGCAGGACTCTCTGGTGGCCCCATCTGAGGACACAAGCCATGCGGACTGGAAGAGGATGAGCAGGGAGATGAAGAACACAGGCCATGGTCATCATGCTGTCTTCAGCTGTAGAAGAAAAACACATCATGAGCATAGCATTTTCTATTGTTTGATTGACTTATATAGAGGCTTGATCTCCGACAACTTTTTTCTATTTTGATTTTATCGAAAGAATATATCGTTTATAAATTGTAAGTGATAAGATAAAAGGTCCCCCCACCTAGTCAAATCCATGTGTGCAGTGCTACACTCCTGTGGATCATCCGCCATACCTCCTGCTGTTCTCTGAGACCAATGTTCACTGTGCTGGGAAAGAAACTAGGTGTTGCGGATGGGGTAGAGGGAGACGATGATAAAAGAGTCTGTGTGCGCGTGTGTGTGGTTGGGTGGGTGGGTGGGTGTGTGTGTTTGCGTGTGTATGTGTGTGTGTGTGTGTGTGTGTGTGTGCGTGTGTGTGTGTGTGTGTGGGTAGGAAGGTGGGTGTGTGTGTGTGTTTGCATGTGTGCCTGGTGGAACATTTGAGTGGCTGTCTGTGTATCAGTGGCCGTTTTGCTGCCACCATGGGTTTGAATCACACGTCGCAGCAAAGACAATGGGCGGGACGGGATGGTACGGAAGGCAAGGCTGGGACTAACAGCTGCCTGAGTTTAACTAGTTTTAGTTATTATTTGGGCGAGTTAAGTCAAAGCTTTTTTACGTATTACTTTTTTTTTACATTTGGTGGATGCAGATCTTTGAGTGGGTTAGGGTCAATCCAGATGTCCTTTGTCTTCCAAAGGGGTTTTGCACTATGTGATCCAATCAACCATGTGCCCAAATTGGTAATTCATCCCCTCTTTATGCATGAAACCAAGCACTCTATTGTTGTTATTGTTACCGTACCATTGTCATGTAGAAATTAAGTCAGCACACTCTTTCAAAAAATTAATTAAGTAACAGTGATTCAAGGTTTGATTTAAGAATTTCTTATTTTTGCAGTCCAAAGTTTCATACAGTGGTGCCCTGAGGATGTGTCTGATACATTTTCAGCATGGTTCCCTTACAAGACTTAGAATACAACAGAGAAGTAATTTTCTACAAAACCAACCAGTTTTTCATTTAAGCCGAAGATCGTTACTGTTTTCAAAGGATCATCCAGTCGTTGCTTTGCATGAAAATGAACAAAATAACGTAATGCAATGTCAATGTCAAATCTTGCTGCAGCACTATGGTCATGAAACATGGTTGTTTTGTCATCAGAACATTGTTTCTGTGAAATATATTGCTGTGTTTAACTTTTATATAACATTTCACGTGTACTCTGTGTCTTCGTTGCTCTTTATGGCTCTTTGTTGTTTATTAGTTGAAGCAACGGTAGCTTTTGTATATTTGAGATTAGTATCATTTAGTAATGTCTGCTTAGTAGGTTTTAGGACATGTGGCTTTTATTTTTGTGTTATTTTATTTCATTTCATTTTCCTCTATCATTTTGGGCAGAAGTTTTATGATGACTCAACCCCTTTTATTGCAAAACTAGTTTTATATTGTTCAACTCTTGAGTTGATTTCTATCTTTGCATTCAGTGCATACAGCTATTGTACTATAATTATTGTGTCTAAGAAGATTTTTTTTTGATGAACAGACTTGCTTTTCTGTCCTTGTGATCCCTCATTAATATTTTTAAAACAGTTTTTTCCCTGTTTTCCAAATCATCATGTAGGATCTTCAGTGCTCTGTGAAAACTGTCATGGTGAAACCAAAGAAACAATGTCATCCTTAATCCATACCTAAACATGCACATATATTAAAGAAATCAGCTGTTCAAATATGTGACTCAGGTGATATGACATCTCTCAATAGGTGGCTTGGCAGCTCATTAACCAAGCTTGCTTAAATGAGCTAGGGAATTATCCTGCCAGGAGTTATGTGTTGCTGATGAATGCAGGGAGAATGAGGAAGGATAAGGATAATAATGAGGGGTTGGTTGGGTCGAGGAAGTCCTCAACAGCCAACGAGTTGGAGATGGAGGGTTAAAGTGTGGTGAAAGTGGATAGGGGTTAGAGGAATCATGATCAATCCGACAGTTAGGAACAACCTATATACCTAGGGTTACAGATAAATTTAAAAACTACTCTAAATAGTGCTTTATAAATGTGTTTTATTTCTAAAGGTATTTATTATGGTTAGGTTATTAGGTTCAGTAACTATATTGAGTCATTATATACAACAAAATGCGAATTGGACTGTTCTCGACCGAATTCAATTTGTACCTTCTCTATTATGAACCGACCTAATCATTGGCCTAAATGTGTAGATTCATTGAGCTACAAGTGAAATACAAAAACAACGATGACGTCATCACGTCACCTCGCGTCCAACACAGGAAGTTGAACTATCAGCTGATACAGCTGGCTGTTGTCGAGGCTCGAAGTTACCATCGGCAAACACTTAGTTGCCTCTTTCTGATATTGAAATTGAAGACACATTAAAGTCAGGAAAGAAAGACAGCGACAGGCCGATAATCTTATGAGTAACAAGTTTCGCGTCGCCTATATTTAAGACAAGTAGCACCAGCTGTAGAGCTAGCCCCAGAGCTTGACTGCAGTGGGAGGAATACATGAGACCGCTAACGCATAGCAGCTAAGCTTGGTTTCTTTGTTTTGGCGTTGTCACATTGAAGCGCAACGTTCTGGCTGTGTTATACGATAACAGTTGTAAGCTATACACGTGTCTATTTATATTTGTACTTTATTTACTGCATGGTGGGGGTTGCTGTTTCCACCAGTCACGGTAGCAGTAGCGTCCAGTAAAACACCACCTTGTTGACAAGCTGCACGCTGTCGTAACCAGAGAGTGGACACACAACGACATGCACAGCATTTAATGCCGAGGCGGGGATTGCTGTAAGACTATTTATGTTTTTATGATCAGAATTATTTTTTTGTTGTGATTTGTCGTATTGCTATCGCCTATTCATATTGGAACAAACGGGGAATTGAACTAGTTACAGGTAGTTAAATAACTACAGAAGAACCGAGGCTGGACGATAAGTACAAGAGCTGCTGGTCTCTGAACAATCAGCTTTGGATCGATTAGAAAGTTGACAGGCAATAGGTTATCGGAAAGCCTGTTGGCTTTTTATGTTAGCTGCCCACTAGCCTGGTGTGTTTATGTGCACACCGTCGGCCCTGGCTCTTGTGATTCACCAGTATATCGTGATAACAACTTGATTCGTCGTTGGTTTCACGCCCTGATGGCTGGTTGGGATCTTCTTCTCTAATTGTGGACACTAGCCTGGCCGGTTGACAAGCTAGCGTTTTTTTATTGACGTGCAATTAGAGTATAGGTTTTAGCCCTATGAATTAGAACAAATAAGGAATAGGAGAAATCTGACGTATCCATAAATTAAGGCAGCCATCCATTTTTGGAGATAGTCTTAAGGATTAAAGCCGAAGACGGTAAAGAAAGAGCGAGGACCCCGAAGGGTCCCGTTGTCTCTGGAGAGGGGAGCTGTACCTTACTACTTGCCAATGCTGGATCTGGAAGTAGTGCCTGAGAGATCGCTAGGAAATGAACAATGGGAATTTGCTTTAGGTGAGTAATAAAGCAATCTTTAATAGTAGATGTTGTGAATATGTGTACATTGTTGTGTATAATGTCTTGTTCAGTCTTTTACATTACCATGTCAACATATTAAACTAAAATGATATCAACTATATTGAATATAGGCCTGGTAACTATTCAAAGTTAATCATATTCATATATTATCTCTACATTCTACTGATATATTATATAATTAAGAATTGTATTGTATATCTAATTTCAGACTACAGTTTTCCTGTGCCTCGCTTTAGCTGTCCTTAGCCTGATTGTGTGTGGGCTTGGAACATACTTTCCATCCTTATTGTCATGTGTGTTCTCAGGGATGCCCCTGGCTCAGGCCATTTCCATTCTTCAGAAACACTGCCGCATCATCAAGAATGTCCAGGTGCTATACAGCGAACAGGTGCCTTTCTCTAGTCTTTCTCACAGTTTTATACTCTCCCTTCCCCCACTACAAAAAGTAGTACACATTGAATAAGACATTGCTCACAGAATAATGTGCAATGTTGCCTCACAAATCCCCTTAAGGCATAACTAAGTAAAGGTTGTCGGAAATACATTTGGTTAACATTTGTACACGTGGTGTAAAGTACGTTGAACACTAAGTTGTAGGTACACCGTGGGTCTCTACGTCATTGCTGTCATTTTTGGTCCTGCGTCGTTTGTTCTGAGTGTTGTCAAAAGCTTGTTCAGTGACTGGTGCACTTTATAATGTAATGGTGGTGATGAACCTCCTCAACTAGTCCATCGTAAATGAAAAGGGACATGTAGCAGGAAAGACGAAGCAGGACGTCTAACAACACCCTGCAGTGCAGTAACATTTTCGGATAGGGGTCATTGACTTATGACAGTCGAGCTCTTGACTACGCCAATGACGTCGAGACAAATGCTGAACCTGCAACAGCTAGATGACACAGTAGTGTAATCTGGCCTTGACTCCAAGAATATTTGCATAACACCCGGATCTGATTACGGCAAATCTGCCAAAGTAACTAGTGTTTCTTAATTGGATTCAAGAGCTTTTATAATGACCTATTGTTAACTCTGGTGTTCAAGAACACAGAACAATCGCTGATTTGTTTTTTGTACTTGTCTTTATGTCGCCATTCTCAGCTTTATCCAAAGATGCCTTGTCTATCTGTATCTCATGTTTATGTTCCCCTTCCAACAGACACCACTCAGTCACGACCTCATATTGAACTTGACTCAGGATGGAATTAAACTACTGTTTGACGCAGCCAACCAGAGACTCAAGGTAACCAGAACAGAGTTCCCATTGACTCCTGTGAAGTACCACATTATCAGTGTAGTGCCAGCGATGTGGAACAAATGTGTCCATCTCTGTAGGCATTCAGTGCAATCAGTCCTCAGGTGACTATTAACTCTCTGTTGTCATAGAATCCACTCTGGTGTTAGCCGTTTGGGTGCTACGGCAATAGTGCATGTGTGAGTTTATGAGTTAAGCAGGATTGGAATATTGGATCAGAGTTGTGTGTAAATGTGTGCTTGTGCAATAACAGTTCCCGACAAGGGCCTTGACGCTGTTGTTGTGTGTTTGTGTCTCAACAGGTGATTGAAGTTTATGACCTCATCAAAGTGAAGCTGAAGTACTGGTGAGTAGTGGTGTGAAGATGTTGGATCACCGTATGTTTCAACCAATACTGTCCCTGCTTGTATGGAAACAAAAATTTTGTACTGGATTATTCTCTATCAACTCTTATTTTTGTAACATGAACATTCGTCCCCCAGCCTTAGCCACCTAGAGAGCATATAGAGAGCCATTTTGATTTCATATTTAATCTGCTCAATGTGACTGTTGATGGTGTATATTGAAGTCTGTGAGGATGTCATTGATTTAATAAAACAATTCTGCATGCGTGTGTCGTTTCAGTGGGGTCCATTTCAATTCTCAGGCCATTGCCCCCACAATAGAGCAAATAGATCAGTCGTTTGGAGCTACACACCCTGGAGGTAACTCATACACACATGCACCATCAAACCATCTGTACAATTCTGTAATATATGTTAAATAAAGATGAACATGCATAAGCTTTACTGTGTGGGACCCTTTTCTCACCACTATTATTTTCAGATGGTATATCGTTTACTCTAGTGGGAATAGCGTGTGGGTAGACTGGTGAAACATCCAGCCAACTTGCATTATTCCAGGATAGCTACAAGTTATTGTGTCATTGCGTGATAAGACAAACCAACCTTATGACTGTAGGAGGGTTTCAATCATGTGATCTTTTTTGTCTACTCAACCAAAAATTAAAGAATAACCAAGCAACAACCAAGTTATTATTCTTATTATATCCTTATTTTTTTGTCTGACAACCATTTGTGTTCTACACAAGAGATTAGTTTGAAAGCACAGACATGCACTTGACCACTGTAAAGACTGTTGTGATGTTTTCCTGTTAAACCAGAATTCCTGCAAATCACAGAAGCACATTATTGTGTACTTGCAGTTCCTGATATTGTGGATTCTTAAGGCCAATTATAATAATGATTCCATCAAATCCATTTGCAATTTCTGTAAAATAATTAACCATGTTTGCATCCTTGCTCCCATGCAATAAAAAAATTGGGATGTAAAAATGCTAATTTATAAATAATGCATGATATTTGTGTTTTCCAGTTTACAATTCCGCTGAACAATTGTTTCATCTAAACTTCCGTGGCCTGTCCTTCTCTTTCCAACTGGACTCCTGGAATGAAGCCCCCAAGTATGAGGTGAGGAAGTGTGTCATCTCTTCTGGGTGGTACTGGCACGGATGAGTCTCCTGTAATGCATAGTACTACTTGTATGTGTATCAGATTTGACAGCTCTGCAATAATTTAATGAAAGCGGCTAAAAAGAACAGAACATAATTGATGCAAATTAACAATTTGGCTTGTACATCTTAGCACCTGCTGTCGGACGGTACTATTATTTAGCTTTCACTTATATAATATTGGCACAATGAACAACCTGATGATACCAGTATTGCTATTTTCTTTCAATCACGATTAATTTATCTACTCAATTGTGTCGATACTCTTTCTCAAAAGTATGAGTAATGAAGACTAGGGGAAATCCCATCATGTGTCAGAGTAAGCAGGAGTGTTGGACTCCATTCCAATCAGTACTAACACTAGTTGTTTTACACTGTGCTTCACCTCCCATTAGATTCCGCATGGGGCCATGGTCAAGAGGATGCATATCTACACTGGCAACAACCTGCAAGACACAAGGTCACACACACACACACACACACACACACACACACACACACACACACACACACACACACACACACACACACACACACACACACACACACACACACACACACACACACACACACACACACACACAGAGACGCATACACACAACCACACACACACAGTTAAGCACCAAAACAAATCCTCTCACTTCAACACACTTAAAGTACCACTTTGCTCACAGGTCTTATGTTTATTGCTTTCATCAGGGCTCCCCTGATGCCGCTGGCATGTTTCCTTGGTAACGTGTATGCTGAATATGTGGATGTCTTGCGGGACGGGGCTGGACCCCTGGGGCTTAAACTGCGCCTCCTCACGGCAGGTAATGTCTGTGATTAAAAACGACACAGTACTACCCAAAACGTGTTTTGAATGTCTTAGTTCGGGTTTTGCCTTGGAGGTTGATAGTATTCCTGATGGTCATCTTGTGGTCCCCTCCCTCGCCCCTCTGCTGGGCGGCAGGCTCTGCTCCCGGGCTGATGACGGACGCCAAGGTCAGGTCCGTGGAGAGGAAGATCTTCTTTGGTGACTCCTGTCAGGACGTGATGGGTGCTCTCGGCTCGCCACACAAAGTCTTCTACAAGTCTGAGGATAAGGTAGCGATCCCTCTGTCCTGCCCCGTACCGGCGTAGGGCTTCATATGGAAAACGATACACTCAATCCGTGAAAAGATCAGTCTTGGTTCACTTTTATATCATGTGGACAATCCGTGGTGTGTTTCAGATGAAGATCCACTCTCCTTCGCCTCACAAGCAGGTCCCTTCCAAATGCAACGACTACTTCTTCAACTACTTCCCCCTGGGAGTGGTATGTACCGCCAGCCCCTGGGCGTGATTTAGGTTGACTAGGTGTGTTATTGTGTGCACAGTACTAAATGATTCACCGCACAAGGCTCACGTGCGTCTGGGACACTGTCAAGGGGGCATGAGCGAGTTCCTGAAACCAGCCCGTCTGGTTTGGTTTTATTTTCTTCTCTTGCAGACCAACTCAGAATTAAGATCCCAACATTTTCCTACCTTAAAGCCAGTTAGCCGACTGTTTCAGATTGAACACTGTGATTTCATGAAATGCGCATGGGCTGAGTGTTTTAGGAAAGAGTGCGCCGTGTTATTCGCATGGTTACGACCCACAGCAACTTTATGATTATTTTTTTGTACGGTTGTGTAACTTTTTATGAATGAATATTATAAAATAAGCAATGCTGTATGTGAAATCCGCCACAAGCCGCAACATTACACTATGTGTGTCTGGGAAGCCTAGCCGTCACTTGCACGCGGACCTTAAATACATCGCTGCTCAGACGGAGCTCCACACACACGGACCCGGACCCAGACCCGGGTCTTGAATAAATCCTTGCTCAGAAAGAGCCCCCCATGTCCACACACACCACGCTGCCGGTCGTGATGACAGACTACCTCGGAAAAGGAAGTCTGACTTCACGAAAAGAATGCCACCTGCATCCGCAGCAGAGTGGACCCGTCACATCGTGTTTTGGGGAGAATAGTAAAACATCAGATCCTACCCCTTTTTTCCTCTAAATCTGGGACTTTCTTTTTGGTTTCACTGGCTCTTTAAATTCCAACCCCAAATCTTCCTTCTCTTAGGAAGATGACATGAGTGTAGTCGGTTCTCATATGGCCCATCCAGACCCTCAGTGATGTGGGATGTTGATTTGTTTTCCAGGATATCTTATTTGACTCCACCACTCATCTGGTAAAGAAGTTTGTTCTCCACACCAACTTCCCTGGACATTACAACTTCAACATGTAAGGCTGAAGTCATTTTTCTATAATATTATTCCCATAATATTTAGCCTATGGTTATGTGTGATTATTTTAATTCAACTGCAATGTTAATTTTCCTCCTCAGATATCATCGTTGTGACTTTAGAATTCCACTCGTCATCAAAAAAGGTAAGTGTGGCTGTTCTGAGCAGTGACATATCAGTTCATAGCAGTCCCAACCATGGCCTGCCCTCATTTAACGTGTGTTGCTTCTGGCTTGTGCACAGGAGGAGCGGACTCTCAGTCAGAGGACTGCACATTGACTACATACAGCAAGGTGAGATACGTATGCGATGAATGGACATTACATGGCACACAGCTGTTTACCAGATTAAAGTTGGAACTGCTTGTAATGGCTTGACTTATTGTAATGTTATTGTGCTTTTGAGGAAGCATTGCATGAACAACATAATTACAAATTTTTATGTGCTTGCAGTCTCACTTGCCAATTTGAACTTATGGTGCAATGGAAATTAAAATGACACAATCGGTTATTTTAGAAGTCTAGTTTAGAAGACACATGGTGCTGTCAATGTATTGCAAAAAAGTAATTCTAATATAAGAATATAAAATATATTTGTATGTTAGTGGGATCAGATCCAGGAGCTACTAGGACACCCCATGGAGAAACCCGTGGTCTTACACAGGTACACGCACGCACACACACACACACACACACACACACACACACACACACACTCACACTCACACTCTCAGGTCTTAGAGCTGCGTTAACTATGCAGAGCTGCTCCCCCATTAAACAGCTTTTTATGACTCAACAACATCTGGAATATCAATGATGGTGAGCCTAATGCTACGCATGAATTAAAATATAGGCTGACTCCACATTTTTATAATGGTACCTGTCTGTGTAATTTAACACGGTGAGTCATCCATCAGTCAACCCTTTTAAGACCATTAGGGTAGATGTTAAGTCCGTAGTCTTTCAAGCTCTTCTTAAGACTGAGAGGTTTTTAAACCACATAATGCCAACAGCTGTGTTTAAAGAACCAGTGAACCCAATGTTTAAGATAGAGTTGGAACACTGTGATTTAAAAAAAATGTGTTTTAGGCTGAGAGTTTTGGGAAAGAGGGGGGCGTGTTATCCCCATGGTTACGACGCACCACAGCACCATTGTTGTGTAACTGTTATGAGCGCCGTAATCCGTGAGGTGGTATATGTAATGCGCCACACACCGTAGTGTTATACTATAGGTGTCCGGGAAGCCTGACCCTCACTCGGAAGCAGACATGAAATACATCGCTGCGCGCACACACACACACACACACACACACACACACACACACACACACACACACACACACACACACACACACACACACACACACACACACACACACACACACACACACACACACACACACACACACACACACACACACACACACACACACACACACAGTGTGTGTTGCTATACAGTAAGTGTCCGAAAAACTAAACTTCCCAGCAGACACCGCAGTTAACCGCTGCCAGGACAGAGCTCCACATGTCCACACAAACTGCGTCACGAAAACAACGCCAACTCGGTCCGCAGCAGGGTGGAACGGTCACAAAGTGTATTGGGAGAATGGTGAAAACATAGGATTTGACCCCTTTTTTCTCTAACTTGGCGACTTATTTCAGTAACGGTGATAAAATGGCATAGATGACTATGTTGATGATCATATATAATGTCACACAATTAGACCTAATGTGACAATAGTCTTCTTTCAGAAAAAAAAAAATGTGTGTGTTGAACTCATCAAGTGTGCGTTGGATTGGCAGGTCGTCTTCAGCCAATAACACCAACCCCTTTGGTTCCACCTTCTGCTTTGGACTACAGAGGATGATCTTTGAGGTCAGTGTCACCAGCCACATTGATCAAGCATCACTCTCACATCACTGGGATGTTGAAGCCCAGCTGTTCATGTCACTCTCCCCTGCCTCAGGTGATGCAGAACAACCACATAGCATCGGTCACCCTCTATGGTGCTCCGCGGGTGCTCCACCAGGCCCGCGCTGTGTCCAGTAGCAGCACCCACTGAGCGGCTCCCTTTGGGTACTGGTTCCAGATTAGGAAGATTATCAGCCCATCGGAGCCCAGAACCCTGGGGGAGTACTTTGCCCCCGGGTAAAGTCAACCGTTGCGATCCATCGCTGCAGTCGCATTCACTCGCCTGATCTACGACTACCAGTACTTCCAGTCTGTCACAAATTTACCATCAAATACCCAGCATCTACCTAATACAGTGCCCTGCCAATATATAGAACCTGCATTACTTCAATACGTGTGTGCCACCTCAAGACCCCACTTTTGTTCTCCCAAGAGACAAAACATACGCTGCCCTTTTACCGAGCCAGGCGCCCCCCTGTGCAGAATGTTAGCAACAGGATGTCGGCCTAATGATGGGGTCTTGCGTAGGGAGAAAAACCGAAAAGCAAAAAACCATTTGAATGGATTGAACTTCAGACAGGACCCTCCTCTGACCAGAACCCTGGTCCTCATCCGCCTCGATTCATCGGGTGTGTTAGATTCATTGGGCACTATCATATGTGGAGGTCCTGGGATTTGGGTAGCAGCCAGCAAGAAGTGGGACTCTCCACAACACAGCAACTGAAGCTCACCCTCTGTCCTCTGCCCGACCAGAATCGCTGTCTTGTGGCCATCCCCAGTGGATTTGACATCAGCACCCTTGAACTTGGGTGCTTGCTCTCAATCTACCACAGCAACCACGTCCAGACGTGATAAGAAAGAAAACCTGCGCCTGGCCAAGGAGCCTAGGTTCATATGTGTAAGATAAACAGGCTGTGTACGGGAATTGAACACAGCTGTCCTGCAAGATAAGAAACCTCAGAAAACACAGGCTAAGCCCTGAAATACTGGCCACTCCATGGCCGATGATCTCTAACACCAACCCCGAGCTGAAAAAGTCAAGTAGAGGTGACCAGAAAAAAAGATTGTTGAACAGAACCGCCCCGAACCCTCTTACTTAACCTTCTTGCTATAGTCCCTCTTACTCTCACAAACACATTTTTATTCATAAGTACAACATCATGAAACACAAAGGTCATTGTCCATGCTCAAACGCAAACAGGCCCAGAAAATTAGAATGATAATTTGCATGCATTTAGTTTTTAACTAATACACATCCCATTTTAATAGTGCTACATTTCTTCTGCTAGAATGGTGGCTCATGTTGCAAACGATTTGCATGCGCGCTCGCACACACACACACACACACACACACACACACACACACACACACACACACACACACACACACACACAAATGCAATAATGCACGGCAACATGCTGGTTATGTGCGTTTACCAGAAATTGCATGAACTTGGTACATGGTATGTAAATGACAAGGTTAAAGACAATGAGCACAAATTGGTCCCATCTCTTTTTAGTTTTAACTGCATGCTTGATGAAGCCACAGCCAGAGCTTCTCCATTATGTTCTCATGTATTCTCCTATCTGCACTGTTCCACATAGTTCACATAGATCTGTTACTGTTCCACCGTACCCTCTGCCATCTTCTTGGGCTTTATAGTGTTCTCCAGCAGTTAGAACGGGGAGCAACTCTCTCTGTGTGGTTGTTGTTACGTTTCATTCTCATGCAGAAACTCTCTCATTCTTCCACTGTGCACACATCCATCCTACCTGTGTTATTCATCTTAACTCAGAAATAGTTTCCCAATTCATTTCCAATGACATGTTCATTTTTGGAATTGCCAAACATCATAGATGAATTTACTTGGTCATACTTAAACATAGTGTTCCTTCTCCTGCCATCCATTGCAGTATTAGCAACATGTCTTTACTCCTATTGTTGAACTCACACAGCCGTCTTTGTATAAAATGCACTTTCAAACCATTTTATGGCGTCTGGGAAATTGAAGTCAATCACTATCCCATTGAAAATTTTAATTGCAGAATGTGACCACAGTATTTAAATACATGGAATTTATTAAATGATTTGTACCATTTTCACTGAATCCATGTTCCTTTGGTTGTTAGCTAAAGCAAGCCCTGTATGAGTGTTTCTGTTGTAAATGCATTAGTTACCTCAGGGCCCACAGGCATACACTTGTATGCAACGTTCACACCTGTCTCTCTAGGATATGCTTTGACATGTTTTGTGAGACATTTGTGGTTTTCCAAATTAATTATGTAATTATTATAGCAGTAGCTATAATTATATGAATTAATAACAATGAATAATAAACACTTGGCTTACCGAAGGCTTGTTAACGGCACACGAGTAGAATGTGAAAAGCATTGTGATTTTTGAATTCGCTCATAATCCAGCAAACAAGGACGGCCAGGACGTATATTTTGATTGAAAATCATTTCACTATGCCTGTGAAATGACACAACCCCATACTACTACTTATAGTCACATGACCTAACTCGTGATCTCAGGGCAGTGCCACTGTTCTTGAGAATATTTCGTCCATGGGCCCTGGTCGGGCCCTTTTGGAAACTGGCCCAACTGTAGTGACCAATGTCACAAGGCATTAGGAACAAATATCTTGGGCTACTGCCTTTGGCTTTCATATTTCCATATCGGCATGAATGAGGTCTCCGGAAGCAAAATTAATTTCATGATTGATGTTAAGGATTTCTTCAAATGTTCCCTTCTATTTGCTTTTGTGCAATGAACATCAAGAAGATATGTTAGCTATCTGTATATGTAAATAACGCTTAACATTGTGCCTCATATCCGACCAGGCCAGTCTTTAACTACTCTTCCTTTGTCCCTCCTCCGTCCTTGTATATATACATTTTGCGAATGCATTTGAACTGCATTATGTGTATGTGTGTGTGTTTTATGTGTGTGTGTCATAGAGCATGATGAAGAAGTGAGGGACACCCTTGTTTCCCACGGTGGATTAAACTATCCATAGTTTCTTGTGGTTAGGTCTATACAACAAATGCTCCCATGCTCTTATTTCCTATTACGCCTTTAAAGATTTCCTGATCTTCCTGCAAGCCCAGTAGGAAGTGCTTTGAGACTGTGGTTCAGCCAAAGCTTGTTGGCCTGCTCATTAAAATGCATAACATGGAGATGTCTCGGATGGCAATGTCATTGTATAATGTATGTAAACTATGTAATGTTTGTTAAGCTTGGACAATACTGTCGATTAACAAGTGTATCTGGGAGGTCATCGTAGCCTTGTTGATGGTACATTTAGGTTAAATGACTTTTGAATACATTCATCACTAGAGTAAGAGGAACATGGGACTGAATTGGTTCAAAAGATGTGGTCTATTTTATTTTAATTTTATCACTAGACCGATTATCATGTCTTATTTGTTTAAGACCAGCCCTGCATAGATGTGTGTCAGTGCTGTGGGAAGAAACTGAACATATCCAAGTACACCACAAGTACAAGTGGACAGTGTATTCTCAGGTGAACATATCACACCTTCCATCCTATTTCAATTTGAAAGCTAAAGGAACACTTGACTGAAAACCTAAATCCATATCTTGAGGTCTGTGAGGCCACCTTCACTTTTCCCACTGGAGCTACTGAATGGATGAACGATTGATAATCATCGTTATTTCATATGAACAATTAATGTTCTGTGTAAACGATAATCTTAGTATAGAGCTATGTACTGTCTTTGTATTTTGTATTCTATATTATACATATATCGCCCTTGTTCCCCTCAAAATATTTTCTTTGAATTTCTGAACATTATATTGCCATCTCTGGAAACGGGCCGGGGGCTGATTTGTGGATCAATGCAATGTATTTTTACATTTTCACTATAAAATGTATGAAAGGCTAATTTGATTAATCAGAGAGAGGAAATAGACAAACATACCATTAAGGGCCAACAGGTTTAGCTCCGCCGTTACTTTGCTTAGCTTGAATGCTTGGGGAAACGCTATCATTACAGTTCAGTTCAGAGTGTGGCATTTTGACTTCCCTGGATCAACAGCTCATAATGCATTATGTTTGTAACATCTAAATTCCGTTTCTATCTGTACAACCAGGATAATAAAAGTAAATAAATGGATGTGAAAAAGTGCAAGGTGTGGTTATTATTTCCAGTTTGACGGGTCCATATGAGCACGGGTCCATATGAGCACGACTCCATAGGCCGGTGATTAACACATCAAACTCTTCAGGTACCCATTACAAATTGGATTTCCTTAACTGTGACAGTTAGATTAGGACTACCATTTGTTTCATCCTAAACTGCTGCAGAGAAGGTCTGCTAGTTGGTATAACAGGTTCACGTTCAATGTTTGCCCAGTGTTAATAATCCATAATAAATTATGCATGATGACACTCAGTCCATCCCCATGATAACTCATCTGGGCCTCTCAACAAAGTGAGCACAGATGAAGACGGAGGACAATAACAATCCTTTTATGGCACGATTTGTGTGAGAGAACAGGAAGCTCTTCTGGAAGGAGGAAATATGTTTGGATTTGAATCAAAATCAAAGCACTTTCTGCCCAGGGTACTCCTGGTCCTCATTTAGGAAATCCAATAAAGAGAAGAGTCCATGTGCAGACAGACAGCTCAGCTGCAGAGATGAGGAATGTGTCTTTCAAGTCAGAACTCATAACTGTTCACGTCCACAGGAACCCACTTCAGGTATGTAGGGTCCATGCAGTCAATTGTCTCAGTTCTACTGTGTGTAGTAAACATTTAAACTTTGCTCATCAACATGTTAGAATTGTTGGTCCATTGCTTTCCTCACATGGCTACGTTGTCATTTAAAACAATAACACGACAAAGAATTATAATTGCACTCATAACCTGCAGAGTTTTTCACATTCTTAAATCAGTTTGCTTGTCCCAGTTTGCTTGTTAAGACTAGCCTAAATAAACCCAAATGAGCTTCTCTCCATCCCTTTCCAAAAGCAAAAGCATTCACTTGACCCTTCACTTAAAGGCCTGCTTTTGATGTCGACCTAGCTCCCATTCAGACCCCCCCACTTGACTGCTGTAATACAAACCAAGAGGGGGCCTAATGCTTCACAAACACATCCTCCCATCCATAGTCTGTAGTCTGTAATTCCTCGCCTTCCTTTGTGTCTACTGTTGCTGCTCTTCCTCCAGCTCCATCGCTCCACCGGAAGGTTCCCGTCGAGGGGTTCCCGTCGGTGTGGCAGCTGAGGTGGGGGTCGTGGAGGAGGTTCCACATGAGCCAGATCTGGGGAGGGGTGAGGCTGTGCACCACCATGAGGTCCCTGTAGAAGCAGGGGTCAAAGGTCTGGAGGTGGGGCGCGGCGGACGGCCGGGGGATGCCAAACGTCCGGAACCCCTTGTGGGGGTAGGGCTTGACGGCGATGCGCTGGAGACACATCCCCAAGAAGACGTCGTCGATGGGGAACAGCTCCACCTGGGGACGAAATGTCGGGAGTGGCCGTTACAAGCCGTTCTGAAAATGTGCAGCTTCTGACATCACAGCGTGTCCACCTAGATGTATGACGGATAGATGAGAAACGTTTGCTACAGTCCACTGCGTGGGCTGGTGGACTGATCTCTCCGGCACACATCTAGGTGGACACGCCCACCTGTGATGTCAGAAGCTGCACATTTTCAAACGGCTTGTAGCGGCTAATTACACTCACACCTGGATAGATCCGTCCACCAGCCTTCCCAGTGGACTGTGGCAAATGTTGCTCATCAGTACCTGTTGGCACGCCGCGCTGAGCCTCCGGGCCGTGTGGCCCGACATGACGAAGCCGCCCCCTCCGGCGTAGGACGGGTACAAGCCGCCGCCATACATAAACTCTGGCACGTAGTACTTGGAGGTGCGCTTGCGGATCGGCTTGGCGTGGACGATGATGTCGCCGATGAACAGATCCTCGCTGGCGTTTTTATCCTGCAGCATCTCCAGGATGTTCTCGATGTTGACGTAGACGTCCGCGTCGCCCTTGAAGATGAACCTACAGTTGAGATGAACATGTTTGTCACTTTGAGCGTCATCGTGAACATAAGCAGCTACAAACTTCAAATATATTATATTATTATGGATTTAAATCACATATGGGTTAGAACACATGACATGACATTGATCGGTGCTTCTCACACAGAACGCCCATTGAGTGTGACCACCGTCACTCCTTAATCTCCCACTGACCTGACATCTGGGCAGCTGCTGTTGACCCACTGGAGGAAATGAGTTTCCTTCAGCGTCAGGTTGAAGAAGGTGTCCTCAAAGTCCCAGAGGAGGATGTCCTTGTAGGTGTCGCTCTCGTAGAGCAGCAGGCGGTCCCACAGGGGAAGGGCGCTCTGGTTCCTCGGGACCCCCAGGAGGAACACCGTACGGAGGGTAACGCCGTGTTGGGAGGGCCTCTCCCGACCCCACGTCTGACGCACCACCTGTCAGAAGGCAGGAGGCGAGGAATTGCTTGTAGGAAATGAAAGAGCTGCGTGGCAAATCATGGATCAGCTTTTTCTTTTTAAAATAAGTGGTCAATCTGCGTATGGTGTTTGTCAATCCTTGCTGTATAAATCCTTTATACAACTTCCATCATTGTTTCTTATCTATCTTAATTTACAGCATGTATGTTTATAGCATCTTTATTTCTCTTCTTTATTTCTTTCATTTGAACAATAATACACACTCTACACAATGCAAAACGTAGACTTGTCCTACCTGCCGCTTGTCAAAGTCTGCGGCGACAGATTTGACTGCAATAAGCATGTAGGGTCCGGCGGTCTCTCCCTCTCCCATCATGCATTTCTCTGGCTGATCGATGCGCAGCCCGAAGTCTCGGTTGTCCTTCTCCCTCAGGTAAGCCTCGAAGTCAAACGGCGGCATGGTCGGCATTACAACACCGGAGCTCTTTGTCGGAGTGACGGCCCCCCGCAGCCCTTTGCGTTTCCTCTTATTTTTGGTGAGTGGCGCATGACTGGGTTTGACCTGGCGTTTGGGGTCAGGTTGCCGAGCTCTGGCGTTGGACTGGGTCTTGCAGGCGGGAACCTCTGGGCCTGCATGAGCTACCTGTATGTTCAATACATAACCATATTGTTTTATCTAGAAGAGAGCCTGTGCAAAAGATGAGACCCAAAGAGAATGTGGCATTGCGAAATGCTCAGTAGCTTACTTCGACAACCTGGTACAAGAAATTGTTGTTCACAATATGTTCATAATATCACAATATTAGTATCGAAATTAACACTATTCTCCAATTATTGTCATTATTAATTTGTCGATTGTCTAGAAAAATAAAGATCTTGCCCACACCAACCTCCTTTGTTACTAACCTGGCTGTGTGTCACACTATCCAGACCCACCATTGCATATAGCTTATTGTTTGAACAGATCATGTTTATTCTGCCGCTTACTTGAGACCCGGAATCCGTTCTGGTCCTCACCGCTCCCAGCAGAACCCGGCTGGAGCTGGTGGAGCCCTGGATCTCCAGACGCCACACGGTTCTGTCCCAGCCCGACTGGAGCAGAACCTTGGAGCATAAATCACTGATTCAATGAAATAACGACGAATAATGTATTTTTACTTCATGCTTTGCCTTGCCACCTGTTGATTTTGAATGGTGTGGATACCTGCTGAGTGTAGAGCAGCAGGCAGAAGAACAGCAGCAACACCATGGTGAACATCACATCTCTTTGGACGTGAAAGAGCTTCCTCAGCACCCTAACCCTCCTCATCATCATCCCCCTTGGTACCTTTTCTGAAGTAATGAGGACTCAACAGACTGATGGCCTCACAGATTCTTCCGTAATTGTTGGCCTGGTGCAGTTCATTCAACTTTATGAACACATATTTTTAGCAACTGATTAGTTGTCCTTTCCGGGTTGTTCCTTGGTAGGACATCATTCTTTGTAACGGTGTGTCACTCGGCTAGGTGTCCATCGTCATTTGTTGAGTTGATGGTACCTGGTACCTCCGTCCACGACGTTAGAAGGAACCTGATCAACAACGAATAAAACACATAAGGAGGGGGCCCTCATGTAGGGCCACTGCCTTATATCCTTAAATCAGCAGCAACTCATTCACCCAGGATAATGGACCTACAACAATCCCAATGAAGTAACGACCCAAAGCCAAAGTTACCCAAAGTGGGTCTAGTCGTCTCTGATTGTGCAATGAGGCACACCTGTGCAATTAGGCACACCTAGGCACACCTGTGCAATTAGGCACACCTAGGCACACCTGTGCAATTAGGCACACCTAGTCACACCTGTGCAATTAGGCACACCTAGTCACACCTGTGCAATGAGGCACACACCTAGGCACACCTGTGCCTAATTGCACAATCAGTTGCCCCATCCCAAGGGCAACAATTCACAATTCACTTTAAGTTTCTCGCCGCTTGGCGTTTAATAACCGCCTGGTTTAGATCCGACCAGGTGAGTAGCCGACATCATCCTCATCGGATGGGCTGCTGCCAACAGCTCCACAGTTAACTTGTATGCTATAGATAGTTTGGCCAATGCTATAGTTCTAATAGACAGGCGTGCTCTATTTCCAAACCCCTGCTTGTGCGGTCGTGTCTCCACAACCAAACTGCGCTTGTGTGTATTTTTAAGTAGAAACTTTGCTAATCATATCGCTTTATTAACTTTCACAGTGCGATGATATCAAGTAATGTTAAACGTATGAAAATGAATGTCTGTCCACATCGATCTTCACCCAACATCTCCGGGTTTTTTTTGCCTAACGTTACATACATTTCAATAGTAGGCTTTGCAAAGAATGCGTATTACCCAGTCATGTACCAAACGGAGCCAGGTGTACGACACATGCCACCTTTTGGCACATCATGCTTTGGCTTCTTGAAAATCATGCATAGGCTACTTACCAAAAAGAAGAAGAAAAAACCTTGGCCGAGGAGATAATTTGTGTGGAAACGACGTTTCCACACCCTTTTTGAAAGCTTTCAAAAAGTGACAACCGGGGTGAAATTGATATCCATGAACATGACGTTCTGTGAGTTAAGCTTCGTCATATGAACGTGTTCTAAAGTGTTCGAGGTCCGTTGCCCGCCTCCCACGTGATGTGGCCGAAGCGAAGCGATGCCAGATGCCAACACAGCAGCAGACGCAATTTGGATGTGCGCCTTTCCCTGTTCTCTGGGGTTGAAGGCAGTGAAGTAAGCGTAGAAGTGTACATGATGTTCTCTCGGCTTAGAGGCAGCGAAGGCAGCATAGAAACGAACATTGAGAAGTGGAAAGGGAGGGGAGTTGACATGGTGGAGAACGCATTGTAGGAACCCTATAGTGCACCAGAGAGGAGTCAGAGGACGCCAGATGTCGTGCCTAGGCTATGGAGGAAGAAGAGCATATGGAGCATGGAAAAAGTGGGAGGGCTTGGGGTGCAAGGTCAACTCCAAAGCACTCTACTGCAAATGTTCCCTATTACTGACGGGAAGGCCAAACCAGTAAATGTAGGAGATACAAATACAACGTTTGCAGTTTTAGACAAGACAATGCTGACATATTTTGGAAGCACTTATTGATACTTAAAGGCTTTTACATTTCTTACTAGCACTTATTGCTGTGCTGCACAACCATTTAATTTTTGATTGCCCTGTAAGCCATGTATTTTAAAGTATTGCTGAGTGCATCTTTTAAAGGTACAGAGAAGGTTGACAATTATAATTACAAGTCACACAGAAATTAATCAGAGCTGGGACCGAGCCTTATATCAGCATATAAGTACATTTATTAGACCATCTCTTACACAATCATAACAAAATTCATATCCCTTATGTACAATCTAGAAAAAGCGTTATTAACAATCTGTAGGGCCCTTGAAATATTTGTTGATTCTTCTCACACACACACACACACACACACACACACACACACACACACACACACACACACACACACACACACACACACACACACACACACACACACACACACACACACACACACACACACACACACACACACACCTCCCCATCTGGCTTCCCTGGCTTACTGCCCTATCAGACTTCAATGCTTTTGAAGTCCCATAGGACTCGATTTCAAGACACTTTATAAGAGTCTGACTAGGTTCCAAAGCTTGATTACGACACTGGTGATGCTTGCAAGAGAAATGCTTTTCCAGAAAATGTGAATCAACAGTGCTATGCTAAAAGAAACAAATACTCATACAACAGATACGCAGTGGAATACAAAACGCTTTAAGGAAAATAACTGTAGTAGTAAGTATCGCAGTGTCTTGATATACTACTACTATTGGAACCGTATTGGACTCAATTGTTTGGACTCAATCACTCAAAACAGTGTTTTAGATGTTTCACACTGCGCCATTCTCCTGTTATTGGACACAGATGACGAGTTGCTCTCTGACCACAGCTCGGGGAAGAAGTCCCGTTTCCTAATTTCCTCTCCAGATGGGCTCTCTAACCATCACGTCTCAGTTTTCCGCAGAGTCGGCGACCAAAGATAAACATTTACCAAACATATGACTCACACTCGCACCATGTCTCGTATACAATTCTATGACATTAAGTCGAGACAGTCATCTCATCTATCGCACAAGTTGAACTCTCAAACTAATCCTGTCTCACAAAAGTGTTTCATGTAAGATATATATATATATATATATATATATATATACATCCTGTATATCCATGATGGACCGTCCATTTGCAGCACGACCTATTCAGAATGAGAGCCTGAGACAGCAATGGTCCACTTTGGGTTGCTCCATTCACCTCCATCTTGTTCCCCCTCAGGAAGAGGCGGCGCCGGCCTTCATGATCTTAAACAGTGTGTTGACGTTGTTGGTCTTGATGGCATCACGGCACGCAGAGATCACCTGGTTCTTTGGCTTACCCACTGAGGAGAGACAGAGGGAAAGGTAAGACAGCACATTAGGATTAGAATATAAGATGTATTATTTTTTGGGGTTTTAGAAGAGGGCTCCTAAACTGTTTTGTTTATGTGGCTCCGTTTCCAAGTGAGAAATGTCATGGCGCGGTATTGGGGGATGGGGGGTGCATGGTAGTGCACAATGCAGGGCTTTTTTGGGCAATTTTTATATGCAAGCCTCATCTGAATCAAGTAAACATAAACTGTAGGACCATAATCAAAAGTTTATAAACTGTTTAAATAATAGGCCGTAACCGTATAACAGTGCTCAAGCATTTATAACAGCATCGCACGTTTAAGCAATGTATCAAGGCAAGCCAATTAATCTTACTAATCTATTAAAAAACGAATCTATAACACACCATTGTAGAGCACTTATTGTGTTCCCTGATCTCTGATCCATAAGGTCATGACAAAATGTGAATGTTTGGATGGGCATCACGTTAAGCAAACACAAATTGCACAGTAACACCCATTTGATAGGCTGTGATTTTTTTTAGACATAAGGCGTATTGGGCGACTAATGGATCCCAATCGAGACATAATTTGGGATGTACTTGAATTATATGGATATACTGTACTTGAATTATATGGATGGATGTGTGTGTGTATATACCGACCTCGCAGTCTCCCCGCCCGTTGGATGGCCTGGTTGACACACTTGAGGCGGGCCAGCAGTGCATTGTGGTTGTTAGAGCGGATCTTGTACTCGGTGACCAGGTCTCGGTTCACATCGTACAGCTCCCGGTAGCGCCTCTTCATGGTGGTCCTGGAGGGGAGCGGCAGGTCACAGGAGTGGAGGCACGGCACGCATTAAAAAAGAGTGGAGAAAGAGGAGTTGAAGGACACAGATTAGGACAGGTAGACATGGTGGCAGAAAAAGCAAGCAATTTGTTCTAATGAGAACAAAGGAAATGACACTAGCGCGGTAGGAACTGCAAAAAGCCTCAACACAAACAGTACAAAAACACCTAAACTGAACGACACACCCTGGCCGGAAAGGCGGCTGTAGCACTGTTGTCTGTTTCCAATGCAGTATTGTCATGCAACACAGATATGAAAGGTGCTGAAGACGACGGCGCAGCAGGGCTGGGACTCACATGTTACCCATGAGGCGAGCGTCCTCGGCCTGCACCAGCATGTTCCTGATGTAGTTGGAGTGGTCAGCGATGGCCGCCGTCAACTTCTGATGCACACAGTGGAACTCATCCACCTGGAACACAGATGAAAGGATGGAGGTTTGTTATATCTGCAGTGGTCTATAAGAGCAGAACTTGCCCACCTCATGAGACATTGAGTATGATCCATCACCTCGTACCTCAGTGAGAGTCGTGCGTAGCTCTTTGAAGTAGTCCGGAAAGTCCACCTCAGCCGATAGGTCCTCGATAGCCAGGAAAGAGGCCAGCGATTGGATGAGATCCCCTGCCAGGTCGATGTCATCTGTGCTCAAGGTGATCTGATTGGACAAAACGGTGGTACATTCATTAACTGCCTGACGGTGGACAGGTTTCTGATCAGAGCACCTTCATTTGCATGGGGACATGCATGATTGAGTGTGTACCTGTCCACTGCTAGCCATGCTGATGGACAACAGTCCTCCTCCTCGTAGCGATGTGAAGGTGACATCTGGACTGTTGGCTCCCTTTGGGAGCAGGAAGTTCTGGTTCAGCCACATCACCACCTGGACCCATGGAAGTGAAATGATGCAGGTTACATGTTTTGAACATGTTTCGTATCAGGCCATTATTGTGGACTGAACACTACCCAATATATTCAATATATATGATATAGCCTATGAATGAATCATATTTGAGTACGTGGCCATTGCAAAAGTAGTCAGATTACTAGGATGAATTAGTTATCTAAGGCATTTTCACATCACCCTAATGATTCTGCTAGCTGTTGATCCATAACTGTATATATATTGTAATGTCTACCCGCTGGGGCCGGTCGTTGATGCTGAAGCTGACCCTGCCGCTGGGCGGGGCCACCGAGGGGTCCGCCCCCATGACGTACATGGAGAAGCGGGGCAGCTGACGGGTGATCTCAAACACGTGGAACTGGGTACTGGGGCGCAGAACAGTGGGTGGAGAAAAAGAACAGAAGCACAAACACACACACAATTATTTGTACATACTTTCATTTCTATTTCAATTTAAAACAAGTGTTCTTTTTTTTGCCAGCATGAATTTTGGCTTTGTTTTTTAATGTGTTCTGGAAACTTTTCCGATTATACAAGTAGTATTGCAATACATCCATTTTCATTGAAACTTTCACCTCTTATGCACCCACGCCTACCTGTTCTTACCCCCGACAAAGGCCTTGATGTGCAGGTCTACCGGTATGTCCTTGGGAGGGACTATGGGCACCAGGACACAGCCCGAGAGTTTTTGTGCGCTGGGGTGGACCACGTGGCTCTCTCCCTCGAAGATCCCCTCGGCAAAGATCAGCACTGAGCGGATGATTGTCTCTGGAGAGGAGATGGACCAAGCGTTGTGTACTGTGTCTTCATTTTCATCACTACCACCTCTGGTGTGGACCCCCCCAGCCCCTTCAACCATGTGGCCAGTTGGCCACCCACAACATTTTACACTGATATTGTAGCCTATTTATTTTAAATTTGTTGTTGTCCTGTATGGTTGTTTTAGTAATATATATATATATATATATATATATCATCACACAGCATGATTCTGGTGTAGTCCAGCATGTGGTATCTGGAAGTACCGTTTGGTGTGGAGATACTGAGTTCTACATGGGCCTTCTGGGCCTCCGTGGCAGACCGGACGGACAATGCTGTCTGGAGCTGGGTGTTGGCTGGTATCACACCCACCTCGCTGTCCGTCTCCGTCACACCCTGAAACATATACCGATACGACTTCCTTTATTCAATCACATTCAATACATCCCATCAATTCAAAACAATTCTGAAAGTACCACCCCCACCACTACCATCACCCCCACCAAAAATTGCTCACCTTGGCATTCTCGTCGTAGTTCCGTAGCTCCAGCAAGAGATTCTGTCTGCGCTGGCTGAGCTCTCTGACCAGGTCCTGCTCCACACTGGACTCCATTAGGTTCCCCTTCAGTTCCTTACTGGCTGGGAGGTAGCCTCGCACTGGAAGATACACAGACAGACGACACTGCATGTGAGTCATGCAAAATATCTCACCCTTACAACTCCCGCCCAGGGACTACAGATGTAAATTTAGTACAATAATAAATACATTTCTGGTGAAATGTATTTATTGTTCATTGTCCCCGTCTAATAAACATATGAATAACCTTAATATTACTGTTCATATGGCCATCTCTTTCTTTTAAGTTTTAAGTTACAATCAAATCATTTTTATGAGGTTGCCGATGGCAACCAACTGATACCCCGCTCACCCCTCCTTTCCAACGATTAAGGTGGCCTGTAATGGCCTCCATTGTGCCACTGGCCACCAGTAGGTAATCATCTACTATGACACCATTGAGTAGCAAAGTGTCAAATGATGATGTTCCTTGATAGATTTAAAGGCTCCTTTTGTTTTTCCCACGTCAATAGAATGGTCTGTCCATGTATCGACTGTTGCACATACGCCAACGGTTTCCGTTTTGAGGAAAACATATTTAAGCTGCCATGGTCGAATTTTGATGGCTCTAGCCTGCAAATAATTCAGTTTAACCAAATACATTCGGGTATCTTTGTCAACATGGTGACATGTTGAAGGACATGGTGGATGTAACAGGCAATTGACAGTCTTTAACACACAGTCCAGAGGGTTAAGGTTCTCGGACACGGTGTAACGCCAAGGTGTGTGCCGCTTTTCTGATAGAACATTGCTCATTATAACGTATACACATTACGGTACTAAAAAAAGTATCACAAATGGGGTCGTAGCCATGGGAATAACATACCCCCCTCCTTCCAACAACTCTCAGCAGAAAACACAGTTTGTCCGTTCTGCTACAGTAGAAACATTGTGGTGTCAAATGGAAGAGGACCTGATATAAAAGGGCTACAATACACACTGCACAGCGATTCTTATTTTCTTGGGATTGTACAATAAATAAAACATACATATGAAATGATATAGTCCATTTCTGCCAAGCCCATTCCACTAGAGGCCAATAAACAATCTAGTGTAAGACAACAACATCAGTATAATTTACTGATTATTTACGGCTAAACATACCAACTGTACCAAGACAAAATGTATTGATTATCATGAATGAACTGTTTACATTGGTGCAGTTTTTAGAATAGGGCAGTGTGCAATATAAACTATAGGTCAATATCATGTGGAATATTACAATAGTGTTATGATGCAGTGTTTGTTTAGAATAGTGCTGTGTGTAATGCAGACTATGCAATATCATGTGTAATATTAACTGTGGGTTGTAGGAGTATGGGTGGGGGGGCTGGCTGTGTGTGTATGTGTGTGGGTACAAGTATTGGTGGGTGTGAGTGCGTGTTTGTGTGGGTGTGTGTGTGTGTGGGGGGGTGGGCTGGGGGGTTTGGCTATGTGTGTGGATATGAAGTTAGCCTACATCTATGTTTATATGTCTCCGTGTTCATTGGTGTCAGCTCACCTTCTGTGTTAATGTATGTTTTTTTCTCATTTGTGTAACCACACTCTCTCGATTGCCCAAGACAAATTTCTCAACCTAAGAGACATTAAAAGCTCATCTTATCTTAAAAACACGTAATTGTTTACCCTCTCCCTCCGTGGAGGTGCAGATGAGTTGGACCTGTCCGTCCATCCGGTAGTCTCCCTCCACCACGCCGGCCACCGACGAGGAGAAGTTGTCTTTGAAGATGACATCGCCCGTGCGGTCGCTACGGGCATCGATCTGAAGGAAGAAGAGAAAGCCTGTATGAGGAAGAAGTAGTTTAACAGTCTGGGTCCTAGTAGCTGGTGTAACAGCCATTGTCTATACATGTTGATATGTTGGATGTCTAAGGACCTTTCCGTTGGACCAGCCGGTGATCAGCTCTACCACCCCATCACCATTCAGGTCAAAGGCGTGGATGCTCATCGCATGATTCTTGGACTGGAACAGGGATTGGAAGTGAGTAAGGTCAGTATTGATATTAACGGATAATAATTACCCTATTTCTCCATTATCTAACAGATCCTCAACATGACTCTTCTTTTAGATTATTGCAAGAAATCCGAACCTAAAACATTTCCAAATACAACACAGCATTGAATGGGATGCTTGCAGTACCTTGATTCTCCAGTAGCGGGCCGTCCGGTCATAGACTCCCACTGTACCATTGGCTAGGGCATAGCCAAACCGGCTACCGTGCATATGGCACAGAGAGGTCACTGTCTGACACACAGGGACAAGACGTGAAACGGAATCCAGTAATCATCACTTTACTATTTTTACTTTATTTTATGAAAATGTATAAACAAGCTCCTTCTTTTTACCTCATTTTCTGCCATCTCGGAAACAAGCTTGTCTTCTTTGAAAACCCTGATATCAAAGTCCTCAGACCCGACCAGGAGCTTTGAACAGAACACATACACAAACACACATTACACATGATAATACACACAATAGTATACACAAAACATTATATACACAGCATATGACTGTGATCACTTATTCATTACATATTGTATGCAGTCATATCAAATGCAATGAATGAAGCACATGGTTCATCGGATATTGACTGGTCTCACCTCATTCTTCCCGTCTCCGGTGAAGTCACAGAGCACCAGCGATTGAACATTATCACCAGTAACCTACAAATAAAAATGAATGAATTGATCAATCAACTTAAGTTGAATTAAGTACAATGAATAGGCAGTATGCTATATCTGAAGTAATAGTCTGAAGTATATCTCTCAAAGTCTCTCTCAAAGTAAAAGAAAAGGCAGTTGTATAATTTGTAGCAAAGGTGACCAAACATGTACCATTAAAAGCAAATCAAATTATGCAGTTTTATTTTATTTTAAGTATAAATATTTAATATTTTATTTAAAGAACATAAGTATGTGAATAGTATGACTCTGGACATATCATAAAATATGCAATAGCAGATGCCACAAAGTAAAGTTTAGAGACATGGGATTGAGATAACAAGCCTTTAAAATAAAGTCACTTTTGATTTCGATGTTGACTCTCTTGGATGGCTCCAGCAACAAGTACTGAACTGAATGAGAGCAGCAACTCCCTTTATAATTCCTCACTCATGTACATTAGTCATCATGAAGGAAGACAACACACACTACGGCCTTGAGGTGTAGAGAGCTGATAGAGGTAATCAGCCCCATCATTAAAGCATAGACATCTGCACAAGGAATGATGTCATTAAGTCTGGGGTTTCAGGTATGTGATCGGCCGATGAGGTACTCGCTTGGCTCGTACCGTCCAGAACAGGTCTTTGCCCTCATAGTCGAAGCCTTGTAAGGCACAGTTCCCCCCGATGATGGCCAGGGGAGATTCGATGTCCCCTAGTTTTCCCAGCACAATTGCGTTGGCCCCATCTGTCACCTAGACAAGAAGAGGAGCCAGAACACAATAGGTTAAAAACATACAAGCTGTTGTGGTCTGAGTGCACTTCAAATAGCTTAACATGGCCTACCAAATTCATTTGCCTTAGGCAGGAATTAAATGCAAAAGAGTAACAACAAATTAAACATGTTGACCATTGTTCCAGTTAAAATCAGTAGACCACATCAGCAGCAATTTCATTGAGTATCTTTGAATTGATTATCTTTTAATTATGGCCTGAAGTATGGATATTTTGTGTCAGCCTGTTGCTTTAAATAAAATAATTATGTTAATTCCAGGCAACCGGAAGTATATAACCTGGAAGTAGGAAATAAGTGCAGTTGCTTTCCCTCATGGCGGTAAAAGATTGTGCCTAATTATTGCATTTCCTGTTCCTTACAGTTTTGATTAATATTCATATGAGTCATCATCACTGTATTGGATTGTGTTGGAAATATTAAAAGGAGCAAGTGAGTCATTTCTTGGCTCATGAATTGAGTTTGGTTTATCTGCGTTCACATTTGAACACATCGTGGGAACAGCAAAGCCTTTTTAGATACTAGTGTGGGAGGTGAAGGTGTAGGGGGCCCACCTCTCTGTAGAATATATCAGCGTTGTCGTGGACGTCATAGGCCAGCAGGTTGGTCTGCGAGCCCACCAGTAGGGTGTCCCCTGCGGTGTTAGGCCCCAGGGAGCCTGCAGTCAGGCAGCTAACCGCCTGGTTGATGTTGAGCAGGGAGATGTCAGAGTCCTGTGTGCTCTGGCTCAGCCGGTGGGCCACAGGGCGCTGTCCACGGGCGTGGGGGTTGTGGATGAACACCTTGTGGAGAAAGGTGATGAGCAAGTTGGACGGTGGAAGGTTAGTTATGTATGATTTTTTTAAATTTTAATACCATTTAAAAAAAAAAGATGCAGTGATATAAAGAAGTTTATTGTGTTGATCATAAGGTGACAAATAATAATAACCGATAATGACCAATGAAAAACATTTACCTTCCCTGCCTGAGTGGCGGCTGTCAGACATGGATGAATTCCATCAAACTTTCCAACAGTAACCATTCGAGGGTTGATCTTGTGGTTCAGCTTCAGGGTAAATATTGGAACCAGCATGGTCACTTACTCTGTAAGCCAAATGACACTGGGAGACCTACCTATGAAGGAACGTCCGGTAAAGCAGAAATACCATTATATATAAATACCACATAAAAAATAAAACCCACAACTGAATATTTGCAAAAGAAGACAAACGACAACTAACCCAGTGAACTAAAAAGCGACTAGTGGTTTTGCCGGTCTAATGTAATTAAAGGCTTACTTGAGCTGACATGTGGCAATGACCGAAGGTTTCGGTTGCCTAGCAACAGAGAACAACTAACCAAAGCCCTTCATCTCTTTAATCTCTCAACACTGCGTACATTTGTTGCACTGAAACAGTGTACGATACAACGGAGACAAACGATGAAAATGCATTTAATCACACATGCTTTTGCATACTTGTGTGTTACACGAACCTGCTAATACATGTTTTTATCGCAGCTATTGGTAAACCTTACAGTGGCTAGCTTGTTACGAATTTGACTCCAGTCGATTGAATGTAGGATTGCTCAAACATGTGGTTTAAGGTACATAATTAATCTCACCAATGTCCCGATTTATAGATGGCTTGACTGGATGTTTAAACACGAGATAACCACTTAAACGCCACAGCGAGCTGGTGAACCTATGGTAAACTAAACAGGCTACAGCAGAGCAGCAGAACTAACCAATCGGTTAGCGCAATCAAGATCAACGTCCGGTCCGTTATTTTCAAAATAAAAGCAGTTCGTTTCGTTTTGTCGAGTTTCTCCCAAGAGTGTCTGCTAATATTAGATTACAAATACTAGCCCGTAATTAAGGTCTCGAATTGAGTTGGATTAAGGTAAATATAATTAAGGAATTTCCTAAAGTCGTGTTCAGCCTATGCTCTGTGGACCCAGGACCAGAAGCCCTAACGTTATACACCCATGGTGCACCTATTGGTTGTATCACAGCTTGTATCCCTGACTGTGTCCTCACCTGGTCCATACAACCCTTTTGCCTGTCGTTCGGTCTGTCTGTGAGCTCATAATTAGCATACGAGCCCATTAGTTAAAAGTCTACTGACAACACAGATTTAATATAACATGTAACCTGTGGCTCCGCCAATAGATGGCGCTCGACGGGTGGCACAGTACAGCTGCGGGAACTGATTAGCTGTGATGAGAAGACCACAGCAGAGTGACCGAATGGTAAACATAAACCTTGTGATGTAAACTTATGATATGTCCACAGGTTGTGGGCATATCTAAGGTGGACATACCTTAGTGATGTTTAGAAGCTTTTATTTCATTGTAAATCGCTAAACTAAAGAGCTAAAAGCCTCTCTTGTTTACTAATTGATACGATTGGGGCGAGGCTTAATGGCGTTTATTTGGAGGGCACATGGTTAGATTTAAGCATGCTTTATTTGAAGAATATATAAGCTATAGGGCAGGCTGTGATTTTATTGCTAACATTATTGGAATAACTATTGATCAGCATTGACTTCAGATATGTCGATTATTTCAAGATATTAGAGTTATGTTTAAGGGTTATGTATGTTTAATGCTAAAGGGATTTGAAATTAGAGTTTATACTTACTACCATACTTAAAAGGAAATAGGTTTAAGAAATATTCCAAATAAGAGAGACAGCACCGAGACAGGAAAAAAAGAATCCTCTTCGAGACCACTTACTTACCTGTTTCAAATTTTTGTGTGAATAATAACCCTAATTATTTGTAATGATCAAAAAGAAAGTACAGTGCAACAACACTGTAGAATCAAATTGGGCCATATTGTTTACTTTAAGTATAGCCTTTTCACTTAAAAGTCCCATAAAGCTGAAGTGAATGAAAACGGTGAGATGGATCACCGGATCATTTGATGATCAACCTTTGCTTGCTCTTAGTGATGGCTGTACCAGGCGTCCAGCTGAAATAGTTGAGCAGATCGCTCGAACTGGGCTGTGTGGTCTGACCAACGCTTGGAGGTAGACAGGGGCAGTTCCATTGACCGGTGGAGGTCACGGAAAAGAGGGGGTCACGTTGGATAATTTTGTTAGGTTGAACATGAAGCGTGTTGCAGCTTTATGGATACGCTGCAAAGGTTTGATGACAATGGCAGGGAGTCCAGCCAGGGGTGGGTGGTCTAGGTGGGAGATGACGAGCGCTTGGACCAGGAGCTGAGCTGCTTCCCTCGTGAGGAAGGGCCGGATCCTGCGGATGTTGTAGAGGGCAAATCTGCAGGATCGGCCCACCACGGTGATGCTCGGTGCTGCATATAGCTAGCTTAGTAAAGTCATCACAGGTTTCAGTGGGTTGTTACCATGGGGATAACAACTCATTCTCAATGAAACCCCTACCCCCTCCTTCTCGCGAATAATAGTACTCTAAGCTCGATTTTTTTTATTCCCGTGTTCAAATTCCAGCTGAAACAAGTTCACTGGCACTTTAAGTTTGAGCTTGCTGCTGGGGCACCCAAATATCCAGTCTGCGATCAAGAAAGTTCTAACTTATCTGTTTTTTGTCAGAGAGACATTGTTTCTCTGGCCATAATGGCACTATTAATATCAGTGACAGCTTTTTGTCTCATCCATGATCAGGGAAAATAAGCTGAAATACATTAAGCAACATGAGCGGCCACAGATATAGCACAGTGCAATATCTCTGCTTTATCTATCTGACAGATATCATTCTCCCAAGTAAATGCCAATACGATGGTAGAGAACAATTGATGGAAAAGTTTCACATCCCCTTGTTTAAATTTCTTTCCCCTTGTTTGGCCACCATACTCGTCATACAGTAGGACACCCTTCATGGCTGCTTGCAACTATATTTTCAATTTGTTTAACCATAATGAAGCCATCATAACTGCATTATATAGTGCCATGGACAGTGTTCTAGACATTAAGAAAGAAAGATGTACGTGTTTAACATAGTTCAGTGTTTGAACTATGAAACTGCCATCCATCACCTTCTACTGATGCAAAAGATGAGGGCTCGTCCGGGATTTGAACCCGGGACCTCTCGCACCCTAAGCGAGAATCATGCCCCTAGACCAACGAGCCACATAGGTGGGGCTGTTACTTGTTTAAAACTCACTTTGTTTTGCTCATCTCTGCTCTGTGATTCGACTTTTATAACTGCTGATGTGGCAAGCTGGCCATTACGTCAAACAGCACCCCCTGGTGGTTATAGTATAATAGTGTTACGATACTCTGTTCTGGCAAGATGGATGGGCTTTCTCCACCATCACACATGTTAAATGCTGTTTCGTTTGCTGTCTATTTGGCTCTGATGGTCAAGTTATAGTTGTTCCATAGAGACATCCTATGGGAAATGTATGCATCCATATATTCTTATACTGAAATTGTACATTCTTTAAGAAGTCTAAAATAACTAATTGGGTTTGCAGAGGTATTTCATTCTGGCCAAAGACCATTAATGTGATAGTATGCTGATCACTGTCTCATACTTCGTTATTATCATATCAGGAGTAAACTGGTGACCATAAAGAGTAATGTTGCTGTAAAAGGAAAGTAGGTTTTGAGCATTAACTAGGTATTTTAGGTATTTTAGGTATTAAGTATCAAATAAAAACACAATGAAAAGACAAAGCATGAAATAGCTCTTTGATCTTAAAAATATGTTGAAAGCATATTGGTAAGAATTTTATGTGGTAGAGCTCAGGGTACAAATCTGTGGTTGCTGGCACGGGGCAGCTGCCGGGGACGCTGGGGTAAAGTCCAGGCCTTGAAGACCACCTCTGCTCTGTCCCCCTCGTAGTGTGCGCCCCCCCTGACGTGTGGTCGGGATACACCGGACGGCTGCACGCTGGTTCGGGTGCAGAGCTCCACCTCCGCCTGTTCCACCTGGTCCAGAGCCGCACCGAGGGTCCGGGGCCTGGTGAGGCGGACATGCTGCCACAGACACTCTGGTGCAAGTCCTCGTAGGAAGGCGTGTAGGGCCAGTTTCCTACCTAGCAGCGGCGGGAACCTGGGGGTACCCACGCTGGGCGCAGAGCTGGACGTCTGCGGCGTAAGCCCTCCAGGCACTGCCTCTCCTGCCTGGCCAGTTGCTTCCTGCTCTCTATCACTGAAAGCCCGATGCCCGAAACGCCTCTCTAGCGCCCTGGTTAGGGCCTGGAGGTCCCGCTGTTCCACTGGGGCCAGGTCGAGGAGCACCTGTACTGCCGTCCCCTCCAACGCCAGGGCCAGCTGGGGGGCCAACCCCCCCCCCCCCACCGTGCCCCAGCCGCAGTGTAACGCAGTGAGCCGGAACTTCACCAGGTAAGGCTCTAAACTTTGGCAGTTTTGCCAGCGTCCTGGCCACCAGGGGTCGGTCGACCCCCGCCGGCACTTGGGACGCGACCTTGACGCCCATCGTTGCCCCAATATATCATATTAATTAGCCTTTGGTTTATTATATAATATAAAGTATACGGTATTAGGCTAATAGTAGCCTATATTTTTTTGAAATAAAATGCGCAGCTGACATGAACGAACGTGCACATTGTCAACTAGGCCTGGGCGATATGGCTGAACGACATATCACGATATAACTTGATCATATTGATCGATATCGATAACTATTGATCATTTGAATGACCTAAAAAGACTAGGAATTACCATGCTGGATTTAAACACTTCTGTTTAACACTTAATATGACTTTCCACTGTTCTTCATTGATAAATACTCCAATGTCGATACAACAATGAAAAACACTCAAATATTGTAAATAAGTATGGAACCGTGTTTGTGTAACAAGCCAAGCTGCTAGATTTGGTGGTCCAGTCTCTTATTGATATATATTGAACATGCTTTATATTGATATTGATCAAAAGTCTATCACGATACGATAATTTATTGATTTATTGCCCAGGCCTATTGTCGACACACATATATATACTGTGTATATATATATACTGTATATATATATATATATATATATATATATATATGTATATATATATACATCAGTGGTATTCCGTGCTGCATATGCTTGCGAAATATGCTGCAACAGCTGCCTTGTAGAGAGAGGGAGAGCGTGTACCAGGTGTGTTCTGGGGCAGAATTTGGTCTTTCTGATGCAATGCAGGAATTTCCCGCATTAAAATTGATCAATTTGCGGGAATCGATTTAAATTATGTGCAATATCTGCAATCCCGCACTGAAATTCAGGCCCTGATATCCAGTGTGAAAGCCACATTGCAATTACATCTCCAGGAATTTGAAGGTAATAGACACTACTTTTAAATACTCCACTAATATAGAAAGAGAATGACTTCATTTAAATATATTCAGATACAAAATGATCTCAAGCAAATCGAAACGATACAATCCATCTATTCAAGCTGTTGAGTACATGGGATAATATAATTCAGATAAATCTATAAATTGTTCTCTACCAGCTTACTGGCATTTACTTGGGAGAATGATATAAACTTATCTGAATTATGTCAAAGAGCCATTGTTTCTCTGGCCATGATGGCACTATTAATATCAGTGACAGCTTTTCCTCTCATCCATTGAGGAAATCATTGTGCAATATCTCTGCTATATCTGTCTGACTACCCTAACATTGCGTCAAAAACACGTAGTCTAATAAGAGGAGACTCCATAGTATACCCGTGCGAAATTTCAAGTCTATATCTGAAAATAAAAATGTGGATGCATTTGTTTGAAGTTGCCCTCCTGCACGGCGGCCTCTCTCCAGCTGGGCCTTAAAGCGGTACACACGTAATTTTGCAAACGTCCGTTAACAGTGGATTTTGACACAGTATGCTTTAGAAACATGGTTGGTGATTGTTTTGATATGTACTTCCGGTCAACCCGTTTTTAAGGCATACCAATACCATTTTACAATATCGACCAGGCTCAACATACCTCCACTATTTCTCAAAATATAGTCTAATCTACCCTGTTCAGCCAATATGTCGATGTAGTGCCGTTGTATTGTGTTAGCCTCATGATCATGGGGATGTTGGTTTAAGTCCAACCTCAACCAACCATTCTGTGTGCCGTGTCTTTACATCAAATAATGTAATCATAAGGCCACCATACTTGTCATACAGTAGGACCCCGTCATGGCTGCTTGCAACTATATTTCAATGAATTTTTATGAACACCATAAAGAAGCCATCAGAACTGCATGATATAGTGCCATGGACAGTGTTCTAGACATTAAGAAAGAAAAATATATTGGTTTAACATAGTTCAGTGTTTGAAATATGGAACTGCCATCCATCACCTTCTACTGATGCAAAAGATGAGGGCTCGTCCGGGATTTGAACCCGGGACCTCTCGCACCCAAAGCGAGAATCATGCCCCTAGACCAACGAGCCTCATTGGTGGGGCTGTTACTTGTGTAAAACTCACTTGGATAGCTCATCTCTGCTCTGTGATTTTGTTTTTAGAACTGCTGATGTGGCAAGCTGGCCATTACGTCAAACAGCACCCCCTGGTGGTTATAGTATAATAGTGTTACGATACTCTGTTCTGGCAAGATGGATGGGCTTTCTCCACCATCACACATGTTAAATGCTGTTTAGTTTGCTGTCTATTTGGCTCTGATGGTCAAGTTATAGTTGTTCCATAGAGTCATCCTATGGGAAATGTATGCATCAATATATACTTAGATTTATAGGGGCGGAATACTCAAATTGTACATTCTTTAAGAAACTTAAAATAACTATAGGCTTACAGAGGTATTTCATTCTGGCTAATGGCCATTCATTTGATACTATGCTGATCATTATCTCATACTTTGATATTATCATATCAGGACTGGAGTAAACTGCTGGTGACCATAAAGAGTGATGTTGATGTAAAAGGAAAGTAGGTTTTGAGTATTCGTCAACCTATTAACCATGTATTAACTAGGTATTTTAGGTATTAATTATCAAATAAAAACACAATGAAAAGATTAAGCATGAAATAGCTCTTTGATCTTAAAGATATGTTGAGAGCATATTGGTAAGAATTGTATGTGGTTGAGCTCAGGGTACAAATCTGAAAGTCAATGAATAACAGCAAACTTTTCCCCTAAATGTCTTTCCCACATTTTTGTTTGCAGGCTCCAGGGCATTTAAGGAGCAAGTGAGCATAGTGTAATAAGTGACAGTCTTTCTTTCTCATTCTGTCCTTCAACTTAAAATATGGGGACCTTTTGTTGCATGTTCAAGATCTATTCTCTTGGGGGAGGTAAAAAAATGAACCACCGGGCTCGTCCGGGATTTGAACCCGGGACCTCTCGCACCCTAAGCGAGAATCATGCCCCTAGACCAACGAGCCACATATTTAGCTGCTAAACTTTGTCTATACAGATGGAACCTGTAGTTTAAACCCCACAACTGGTGATGTGGCTGACTGAAGGCTCAGAGGTCTCTTGTCCAACAGCACCCTCTGGTGGACTCAGTGTTACTACTAGTACTACTATTTACAAATTGTGAATTTAAAACGAAACAAAGCATAGCAAAGAAAGGTGTGCTTGGCTACTCATAGCATGTACTTTATTTGATTCTTTATTCAATTGTTGATGAAAAAAGCTATTTCAGATTTTGAATGGGAACGCGGGAACGCGAGTTCCACTCCCATGGCTGCCACAATATATTATATTAATTAGCCTTCGGTTTATTATATTATATAAAGTATATTAGGCTAATTGTAGCCTATATTTTCTATTGACTAGGTTAACCCCTTCCACTTTTACAACAAAACTAGCTAGGGTAAGATGCTACACAATGCATTTACTATTTTTAAGTGCACGGACGTACAACATACAAGAGGGTTGTGGGGGGGGGAGGGGGGGGTAAGTGGGGAGGCTGTGTCTAGTTGAACTCTAATGTTTGTGGTGCAGCATATAGGTAGCTTTAGTAAAGTCGTTTAAAAAAAAAAACTGTCACAGGTTTCAGTGGGTTGTTACCATGGGGATAACAACTCATTCTCAATGAGACCCCTACCCCCTCCTTCTCGTGAATAATTGAACTCTAAGCCCAAAACTTTTTTCTTTTACTCCCCAGTGTTCAAATTCCAGCTGAAACAAGGGGTTCACTTGCTACTACTCACATTTTTAGTCAGTCACTATTAATATCAGTGACAGCTTTTCCTCTCATCCATGATCGAGGAAATCATGCTGAAATACATAGAGTAACATGAGCGGCCACAGATATAGCAGAGTGAAATATCTCTGCTTTATCTATCTGACAGATATCATTCTCCCAAGTAAAAGCCTGTACGATGGTAGAGAACAATTGATGGAAAACCTTCACATCCCCTTGTTTCAATTTGTTTTTATGAACACCATAAAGAAACCATCAGAACTGCATGATATAGTGCCATGGACAGTGTTCTAGACATTAAGAAAGAAAGATGTACGGGTTTAACATAGTTCAATGTTTCAACTATGAAACTGCCATCCATCACCTTCTACTGATGCAAAAGATGAGGGCTCGTCCGGGATTTGAACCCGGGACCTCTCGCACCCTAAGCGAGAATCATGCCCCTAGACCAACGAGCCACATTGGGAGGGTTGTAACTTGTTTAAAACACACGTGGCTTTTCATCTCTGCTCTGTGATTTGCTTTTTAGAACTGCTGATGTGGCAAGCTGGCCATTACGTCAAACAGCACCCCCTGGTGGTTACAGTATAATAGTGTTCCTATACTGATAGATAGATAGATAGATAGATAGATAGATAGATAGATAGAATACAATCATAAATACAAAAATACAATCACGAGGTAAGGGCAAATATTGAAATTAAAAACAGTACAATATGCAAACACTATACACTATATACACAATAAGATGCTTAGCAGTTCCAGGATGATATTAAATAATATTAAATACTGAGCAAAATGGAACTTAGTGGATTATATTCTATTCTATTCTATTCTGGCAAGATGGATGGGCTTTCTCTACCATCACACATGTGAAATGCTGTTTAGTTTGCTGCTTACTTGGCTCTGATGGTCAAGTTATAGTTGTTACATAGAGATAACCTATGGGAAATGTTTGCATCCATATATTCTTAGAATTATAGGGGCAGAATACTGAAATTGTACATTCTTTAAGAAACCTAAAAGAACTGTAATTGGGTGTGCAGAGGTATTTCATTCTGGTACGATGCTGATCACTGTCTCATACTTTGATATTATCATATCAGGAGTAAACTGGTAACCATAAAGAGTGATGTTGCTGTTAAAGGAAAGTAGGTTTTAGGTATTCGTCAACCTGTTATTAGCCATGTATTAACTAGGTATTTTAGGTATTAATTATCAAATGAAGACACAATACAAAGATGAAGCATGAAATGAAAGCATCAAAAATATGTTGAAAGCATGTTTGCTAGAATTTTATGTGGTAGAGCTCAGGGTACAAATCTGAAAGTCCTTGAATAACAGCAAACTTTGGAGCATTTATCTTTAGCAGATGTTCCCCTAAATGTCTGACCCATATTTTTGTTTGCAGGCTCCAGGGCATTTAAGGAGCAAGTGAGCATAGTGTAATAAGTGACAGTCTTTCTTTCTCATTCAGTCTTTCAGCTTATTTGGGGACCTTTTGTTAGCGTATTCAAGATCTCTTCTCTTGGAGGTAAAAAAGTTAAATAATGGGCTCGTCCGGGATTTGAACCCGGGACCTCTCGCACCCTAAGCGAGAATCATGCCCCTAGACCAACGAGCCACCTATCAAGCTGTCAAACTTTGTCTATACAGATGAAACCTGTAGTTTAAACCCCACAACTGGTGATGTGGCTGACTGAAGGCTCAGAGGTCTCTTGTCCAACAGCACCCTCTGGTGGACTCAGTGTTACTACTAGTACTACTATTTACAAACTGAATTTAAAAATATATATATTTCAGATTTTTAATGGGAGTTTAACTAAATAATTGACGACCTTGCAGCCTCCTCCAGCCTGTTGTACTATTCCTGATCCAAATAACATATTTGGTTCAAATCAAGTGACGGCAATTTCAGGAACCATTGTACAACCTTTAAGATGACTCATCTTATTGTGTTTTGTGGGTTTGCTTATCCTACTTTTGCAATAAAAGGGTCTAATGTTGGATAAGGATTTATTTGTTTTACTTATCATTTAGCTAATTTGAATGATGATGAGTGATCTCATGCACAACATATGGGTGTGTTATTATAATTCAAACTGAACTGGAAAAATGTATTCATATTTTGCTTTGAGTGTGTTACTTTGGAACCGGATGTTTCTGAAGGTAAAGGGCAGTGCTCAACTGGGATTCTAATTCAGTACCAGTGGTGGCAATTTATTTTTGGTCACCTCAAGTAGCAATACCACCAGTATCCACTAGACAGCAACATAAGTTATTTAGGCTACCGTTTTTGTTGACAGCTACATCCAGGAGTTCATTGTAAATATCCTGAATACAATAATTACAAGTACATTACATTGCAATCATTGTAAGCTTCAGAAAGAGCGAGTGCCAGCGTTGAATGCATACCCTACGAGACAAGTGCCAAGCTGGGAGCCTAGTTTCACGTCGCCCAGAGTTAAACTATAACCGTTTTCACACATGTCCTCCGTCTTTTCTCTGCATTTGTATATCAGGAGGTCCGACCGTGAGGGTCATTCACACTTGATGCCCGATATGCGGACATCGGTGTCGCTTAGACATCAGTAGAATCAACGGGGGGTTTAGGAGGGCGGGCTTGCAAGGGGCGGGATATGACGTAGGGTCGAGGTTCGCAAGAGGCGGGATAAGGACGGCCCCTGTCACTCAGGTTTCTTTTGGTCTGACCGCAGATAGCACGGAGGCAGAATGGGCAGAACTCATCGTGATCATCTTAAATGTTGCTGCAGCGATGCATCATATATTCTGTTACATCCACAACATCCGCATCGATCGATGAAAGATTGGAGCATGAGTTAGAGACAAATAGAAGAAACGATGAAGAAGAAAGGGGTCGCGAACGACTGCGTTACCGGAGAAAGAGAGCGCCTTTTTTTGCTTAATTTCACATCTAACAAACACTGGGACAAATGTAGTTGATTTCTGTGCTCCAAAATAATCTGAGTTCAGCAGAAGGACTTATTTTCCAAGCGTGTGGTCCAAAAAGCTAAAAGAATAGTTGACCAAAACGACCACTTCCTCTCCCCAGAATTCAGATTAATGCCTTCAGGCCGGCGCTTTGTAGCACCATTCAGGAAAACAAAGCGTTACTCAAAGTCCTTCATCCCGTCTGCTGTCAGGCTTTTAAAGCTCGACAGTAGTCTTTGGAAATGAACGTTGTAACAGTTTGTTGCTTGGGTATCATCAGGGCCGGCGCTAGCCATTTGGGTGCCCTAAGCACAAATGCATTGTGGTGCCCCCCCGAAAATCAGTACGTTTCTCTTTATTTCCAAAATTACTTCTCAACATTAATGTTTTGCAAAATGTAATGTGCAAATAAAGAGAAATTAAAATCTTGATAAAAGACTACACTAATTTTGCATTAACAATAGCACCACACCAAACATTAAAATAAGTCCAGAACTAGTAGTTTATGGTTGTTGGTCAGGGCTGGGTGCTGTTGCAGAGTCTGCAGAGATTGGTGGTAGATGATGTGTGCTTGAACTGTTGGTGGATGGTTGATCATCTAAATCTTCCTCCTGGTCTTGAGGAACTCCTTGCACATATCTAAGCATTGACCCTGCATTCAGAAATACAAGAAAAAATACTCAGGGATTGTACACTGAAATACAGTTTTGCACCTTGATTCAAAAACAATATTACATATTAATTACAGGTTTATGTAAGCCAATGTGTAAATCACTGATGCATGACAATTTTACCTTTAAGCATGCATGACAATTTTACCTTTAAGACAATGATTGATGGCTCACAAAGAAAAAAAAATCGAGATAATTTGAAAACTATGAATGTGAAGGGAGGGGGATCTACATAACTAAGATTTCTTTATTTTCTTTCAAATTGTAGTTTCACCTGCAGATGCAAGCTTTCTCATAATTCATGTTACCAGGAGCCATTCTCCATTCATCAACTCATTACTTTAAAGTATCATCTGTAGCATTACTTTTTCCACTACAGTACACAATTGCACACTCGTTGGTTCACAGTACACATGCATAACGTCATAACGTAGGCTACATAACAAACGCCAAATAAACGTCCTGAAATGCAGTAGAACTATATAAGTAAACTTGGCTAATACTTGGCTGATGACTTCTGATGGCTAAAAGAATATAGGAGCAAACGTTAGTTTGTTGACGTTAACGGTAACGTTAACATTACCTGGCATGAGCATAGACATTCATACAAGGACTAAATTACAGAATTAGCCATTTTTATTTAAAACATTGTCTTACCTGCCATCGACGTGCGTGCATCATCTCGCTGTCTCTTTCTTTTTTCTCTTATCCGCCCCCGACTCTTGATGCCTTTTTCGAGGCCATGTCCAAACACAGGTGTCTGCCAAACTTGAGAATGATCTAATCGAACATACCACTGGGATGTGAGGGAGGGGGGCACCAAGGGGAGAGAGAGAGGGCCGCACAGGAGACGCATCTTTTTCTCAAGCAAATGTTACTTTTGTATTGCTATTAACACGTTTTACACATGCTCATTTTAAATATATTGCGTTATTATGATGATGATTTTTTACGAGACAGATTTTTTTGGTGCCCCCCCAGACACTTGGTGCCCTACGCGCAGTGCATGTTCTGCGTGTGCGGAACGCCGGTACTGGGTATCATTGTCTCAAACTTATTTATTATTTATTAAATTATTTGGACCAATGTTCTTAAAATTTGAACTGTATACTCCTTGCCCAGCCCATTGTGTTCTCTCTGACGTACTCCTGTTTCTTGTCTCTTGTCTGTGTGTACATTTTTGTTTGTCTGTGGACTGCTGAATTGAATTGCCCTCTGGGATAAATAAAGTTGTTTGAATTGAATTGAATTGAATTGTGTTTAACTGAGTAAACAGGGAGTGGAAGGCCGGGACCCTATAATGTTCAGCTAACTGTTGTCTATAATAATAATAAAAAAAACATTTTCTATATACGTGTGCAGCTGTGAACTCGTATTATGTATTGTAATTTATTCTATGATGTGTACTTTTAGGGTTATGATAAGACCTATCATTTAGTCTTCATCCCGAATGACTCTGAAAACTCTGAAAACTCTGAAAATGACTCTGCCAACATTTAAATATGTTTTAACCATTCAGCGAACAACAACGACATTCGTGAAAACGGCTATAGTAATCTATTGTAAGCCCCACTGTCAAAGTTAAATATAAGTTAATAATGTTCAAAATAAATTGTATAACATTATTATGAACAATTAATTAAAACTGAAAACATTCCGTTTCATCCACCTCACCATTGTTTGTAATGCAATCTCAGTAAATACAACATGAAAAGATAGTCTTTTAATTGCTCATATTTTTATTGTTATGGTTCAAATAAACAGTCATAGACCATATGGACAGGTCTAACGAAGTTTACAAATAGAAGAAGCAAGCAATGTGCATGGCGTATCATTCCAACCACCGGGCAGTGCCTCCCAAAATCTTATGTGGGCACAATGTTCCACTCCATCCTCGTTGTTTGGCTCTTCTGGGTACCAAAAAGCAAAGTCTGTTGGGGAACCGTCGCTCCACATCCAGGAGCCTTCTTCATGCACATCACTGAATCCTATCCAATGGTACCCTTTGGTTGGATCAAAGTTGTCGATCAGCCTGCCAATGAAGCTCATTTCGTTGGCGCTATGGATAGAGACCAAGTTTGCATCCAAAGATTGGCAGTTGAGCTCAGCTCTGGCCCAGTTCAATTGGCCAGCAACGTATTGGTAGCAGTCGGTGCCATAGCTATACCAGAACTCCGGACAGGAGCCGCGCTCGAGCTTCACGTTGGAGTCAGTTGAAGGCTTGGTAAGCTGACCTGCCAGGGCGAGGGCTTGCAGGCCACACAGGAGAACGGAGCGCAAGAACATTGCTGGACTCTTTCACTCTCTATTGATCTGTGTCTGGAAATGTGTGAAGAGGTAGTAAGGAAGGCTCTCTTTTTATTGGCTTGATGAAGGACATCTGCATGATGCAATGGATCACATGGAGCCAATAATCTGACTTTATGCAAGACAGAACACACAGCAGTGCCAGCACAGGTGGCAGATTTCACATGAAACCTGTCATTTAGTGAATTTGGATTCAACTCAATAACAAGTAGGTAATAGTAATTACCTACCTAAGACACATATTTTCTACCCTAAGACACATATTTTCAGCTTCAAAATTTAAAATAGACAAACAAATTGTACAAAATGAGCAGCATAGATGAAAATTCCTGTCATTTATTCTAAATTCAGTTCAGTCCTTTGCTGTAATAAATTGGGCACCTAACTCCATAGCTACGCTCACGCTGATAAACCACAATCGGTTGGCTTCACTTCAATAGAACATTTGTGAAAAGTCCAGCTGGACTAAGAAGTCCACTTTTTTTCTACTAACAAGTGGGTCGTGGCACCGCCACAGAGGCAGTTGTGCGCGATATGATGTGTGTTTCATGTGAGTGTGTGTGTGGTGTGTGGCAACTCTCAGGGTCGTGCGGAGTATGGGCCACGGGAGTTGCTGACTCCTATAACTTGGGCACCTGTCTGGTCATTCCCAGGCTGCTCGCCACTATTATTAAAAATGTATATTTTTTAAAAATTAGAGGGTATGTGAATCAACACCTTCTTGAATGTGGATGTGAAGCTGTGAACCAGTGAGAATTTATTTTTCTAGTTGACTGCGCCTGCCTCTGAATGAGTCTGATTTTAGACTGTGACTGTGAGTTCTGTACAATTCAGTAGTAATGCATTTATGAGACACCAGGTGGCAACTAGTTACCAACATTTGAGAAGCCCAGGCAGTCGCTCTCACTCACACACACCCACACTGACACACACACACACACACACACTAACCCTGCTGAGAAAACGGTTAAAGAGGATATCTGGCACAAAAATGCTGCCGTTTTCTTGACATGATGACCACAGAAATAACACCACTTTTAACACTGCTTCCCAGGAGAACCTTTCTAGACGATGAAATGCTAAACTGATGTTTTAGTTAATTGGAACACCACATGCCTATTGGGCACTTGATTAAGAACCAATTAAATTGACTAAATAAAATACAATAATTATATCTGTAGTCACTCAAGGACCAAAGGTCAGTGGTATTATTTATTTGCATTTGCCTTAACCACATTACAGCACCAGAAGTGGATTGAAAACATAATTTGTAGCTGATTTACCTTTTTAAGGGACTTTAAGGTTTTTTTTTGTATTCTGAATACAATCATATTATATACATATTATATATATAATAACCTTATATATCACATGTTTAATTTCTACTCAGTTACACACACACATGCACTTACCTCTTCACTGTGGTGATCTCTCCCAGTCAGAGCTGCTGCTGTTTACAGGAAATGAATGAGAGCGGTTGGTTAGGCAACCCACAGAGAGAGCTGCACACTTTGGTTGGCCGAATAATTTTTCACCCCACTGAAACCACCAGAGTGATGGAGAGGCTGCCTTTCTTATGTAGGAGTGTGTTTGGCATCCTTTTGTGTGTGTTTGTGTGTATGTGTCTGTAGTTTTATGTGTGTGTATGTGTGTTTGTGTGCATCTGCATATTTTTGTATCCAACTCATGTCTTCATAAACTGTCTACATAGGCGTTAAGTGACATATGCTTGTGAGCAGTGTATGTTTTCAAACTTTCAATTAAGTCTGAATAAATTATATTTGTGTTGTGCATTATTGGTTTAAATTCAGTCTTATTGAATTATAAACAACTACCAATCAACATTTGATGGGTAGAAAGGAGTTCTGTAAAATATTCTACATGGTCAAATAAAGTAAATGTTAAAAACTTGAACAATATGAATGTCTTTGTGCATTCTGCTAAATGCAAAAAAAAATTCTCACATATTTCTTTGAAAAAAAAAAGTGTGTCCTTAATCATAAATAATGTTGAAGTTGAACTATGACTTTGGGAAAGGTGGTTTGGAAATTTCATCAATCTGGTAAGGAGGTGGTGGTCGGGTGCCAGATTGTGTGTGTGTGTGTGTGTGTGTGTGTGTGTGTGTGTGTGTGTGTGTGTGTGTGTGTGTGTGTGTGTGTGTGTGTGTGTGTGTGTGTATGTGTGCCTCTGTGTGTGTCTGACTGTTCTGTCTGAGGGGCAGCTGGTCCTGTCAGAGGCCACTTCTGGTGGATGAGCAGGGGGTCAAATCAAGGTGTGTGTGTTTGAGTGTGTGTGTGTGTGTGTGTGTGTGTGTGTGTATTTGTGTCTGATCCAGAGTAAACGACATTTGGACAAATCAAAACTAATTTGAAACAAACTTAAATTTAGAACACAAGCAGGAGCACAGAGAGAATAAGACAAGCTATTGTTATCAAGGCGGGATGCAAGGCAGGTGTGTGTGTGTGTGTGTGTGTGTGTGTGTGTGTGTGTGTCAATAGAAGCAGGGGTCACATTGTGTACATTTCATTTCATTTCAAACCGTCAAACACATTAGTGTTTTTCATTCTTGTGTGGTCTCATAAAGGCTGTTTTCTGAATGCAATGGATAACAAAGTTAGAAACACGCACACACACACACGGCACAACGCTCTCCTTCTGCGTGCGACCTTCAAAGCAGGGAGACGGATGACCTTTGGCGCCTGAGGTCAGGCTCTTATCGCCTGACAGCCGTCACCCCTGCTGAAGACGCTCTCCAGCTGACTCCTGTGACAGACATGTAAACAGTTGCGGATGTTGTGGTGTGTGTGTGTGTGTGTGTGTCTGTGTGTGTATGTGTGTGAGTGTGTGTGTGTGTGTGTGTGTGTTTGTGGTGGGATTCTTTTCTCTGTTGTGACAGGTGGTTCTAGTTGGCACCGCTGCCAAGGTAATTAAACCTAGTGGGCTGACTGCGCCATTTGGTGGGGCTGTTAGTTTGATGCTGGAATAATTGTGGCGGCACGTTTTCCCCTGCTAGGCGGAGGAGGCCTGTGCGAGGCGTGGTGTGGGGGAACGCAGGGTTTCACCCTGAGCCAGTGGCTTCAATGAGCTCTACGTTTACAGCATGGCATCATGACCATGATCTTTTTTCAGCAGTTGAACTCATTGTTTTTCGAATGTGCTCCACTTTGGTTTGGTTTACCTCGAGAATATCGAATGGCTCACTTTCTTTTTTGGTTTCCCGAAAACACGGCAGTGCACCTTTTCATGCGGACGAGCTGACATCGGGGTCGGAACGGAGACTTTACGATCTGGGGGGATTAGACCCAGGTCGTTGAATTAGGATCTATTGATTGAGGAAGTGCATTAGGAAATGGAAATAGGGAAAAATGAATACAAAGGCCATGACCTTGAGGTCTAGCAGGGTTAGTCGTTCCCCTCCCGTACAGAACACAAAGAGCTCACGTCATCCATGCATCACGCCACTCTTAAAAGCACCAGTGACGGCCCCAGAGGCTCCAGAGAGGCACATGGTACTGGTGGCCATCAAGGGATGACATGATGTTGTCCTTTAATTATGACACTGGGACCCGGTTGCCCTCCGCTCACAACATGTAATCCTCGGAGGCTTAATAATACTGATGAAATGTGGTGTACAGCAGACAGTTCGTGCATGACCAACGTGTGACAATCCTAACGTCTGACTTTCATTTTGAAAAGGGCAGAGGGCACTTTATCTGTGCACGGACATCCTCTTGCATGGACATAATGGGGGAAACTAGGGCATGGTTCACAAATGGTTAGCTCACCAAAGGGCTTCTAATTGGTCCTTAAGTGTCACATTTTATAATGCCTTTTATAGAGATAGAGATATATCATAAGGCCTTTTGAGAAAGACTATACTGGGCAGTTATTTTTGCATTATAATATGACCTCATGGTACACTTTGAAACAGGGGCGGAGTGGCCGTCGGGACGATCTGGAGTTTTCCCGGTCGGGCGGTCGGCCACCGAGGTCAGGTGGACCAGCCCACATTTAATGTGAGCTGCCGCGAGACGTGTGTAAGCCGGGCCTCTGCGTTGTACATCATTATTCTACTTCAGCGCTCGTCCGCGACCCCCCCCGTCAACAATCGCGACCGTAACAGCGACCGTAACAGCGCTCGTCCGCGATCCCCCCTCCGTCAACAATCGTGATCGCTACGCCACTGGGCTGGTGGTGGGCCGGTGGTGGGCTGGGCTGGGCCGGTCAGAATTCTCCCGGTGGCTTTTAGTGCCCCACTCCGCCCCTGCTTTGAAACTTGCACAAATTGCTTGCCCAAGTGTGACAGAATGGTAATTTACTCAGACAGAAGCAAAATCCTTGGTACAAAACAATGCCTGAAAAGAAAAGCTTTTTCAGATTTGTATTATTGATTGTGTGTGTAGACGTGTTTGTGTTTATGCGTGCAATGTGTGCAGACGTGTGATATTTGTATAACTGTGTGTGTCGGTGCGGTTGCATGTATGCTTATGTGTGTTCTTAGGGGACAATGTCACACACTTGTTTTGGAGAAGCAGAGCGCGTGGCCGAAATGGTTCTGAAATCCCACCACCGTCTTTTCCCTCTTAAAGGGATTATCATCTAAATGTCAAGTGATGCCACACAATTAGAAACATTACTATTGTTTAAATGAAACAGCCATATCACCTGGCCATACAGAATTTCTGTATGGCCAAGTGTGATTTTATCAGTATTGTTGTCTGCTCCAGGGGAATGCCAGCATTAATACTGTAATCCCAAAGCAATAAGCAATTAAGGGAATATTAGCTGTCCTGGATGTGTGCGGACGTCTTCAACCATACAAGGGGTGTGTGTGGCCTAGTAAATGGAAGTAGAGGGAGATTAAAATACTTATACCGCTAAATATGTCACAGATGGAGACGTGTGAGGTTTATAAGTCGTGGCAGTGAGTGTGTTTTAAATAAATTCCTTGGATGGTGATAGCTCGATCAAAGAGGTCCTGCCAAAAGGTCACATGTTTGTTTTTACGAAAAAAGGAGGCAGAGACATTTTGTCATTTCGATGTTATCAGTAAATCTATTCGTTTTTTCATGTTTTGGAAATAAAGACAGTAGGTTATTATTTTTGCCTTCTCCTATCTAACTATTATCTTTCTTTTAAGCACTCAAACTCTTCAATGAAATACCCTGATTGACATAATGTTTAAGTTCGCTCTCGAGGGAATGATAAGGAAACATTTCAAGCAGACAGTGGTGTCAATGAAGTGGAGAAACTTCAAAATAAGAGCGATTAAACTATGAAATCTTAAAAATGTTCCCTACAGAATTGTCTTCAGTTGTGGGAAGAGGTTGCCAAAGTGCACTAAGGATTGTGAATTCTGCAAAGGAAATAGACAAGTGGTATTTATTTACTCTGCTTTTGTTGTCAACCTTCCCCAGTGTGTATCTGTCGACTGCTCTGTGCAAACCTGTCGGGGCTTCTCAAGATCTGTAACGTGATGTCAGGTGAGCAAACAGTATCTGAAGACAGCATACTCTTTGTACGTGAACTTTAAGAGGGAAGATTGAAAGGGAGAGAGAGGGAGGGGGTGGGGGGTTAAGATAATGGAGATTACACAGCAAACAGACCACCAGCGCAAATAAACACACAAGTACCATCAATTATCCACTCTGGAAGGTTATGAATTTGTAACTTTGTTTCATTGTTCAGGTAAATTGCCCTCCCTTGCTAGATTTGTAATGGCCTCATAAGGAATGGATGTAACCGTAACAGACTTCATAATACCTATATGTGTTTAGATGTGTCGTTATCTGTCAGCCATGCACTGTTAGTTATTTAAAAGTCAGTGAGATAATGGCCTACAGAAAGATCCTGAAAGAATTATGGATACACTTATTATAAGGGATAGTATGGGTGTTCATTTTAATCGTATTTGATTGGTTAACAATAAATGTACTTACCTTAAAAGGGCACTGTCACACCTGGATATTTTATGGACAAATCCCTTTTCAGCGCTGTGCTTATATATTATCAGCTGTTTCTGGCTGGGTAGTATGTGGAGGGTTACCTGTTAGGGGTGCATCACAGGTAGCTTCATAATCACAGCGACAAAAATAATGCCAAATTATTTGTCTGTGTTGTCTGTGTGTTTTTAAACAAAAATCATTCATTTTGAAAAAGCAACGATTCAAACAAATTTGAAATCTTTGGAAAGTGATTTGTGAGTGTATTCCCCTCACATGACCAGAGCTAGGCTACTGTTACTCTGCAAGTCAATGGAAGCGGCTGACATGAAGCAGATACTGACCCAACCTGCTCCCCTTCTGGATCAACATGAATTGGAATTTTGGAATTAAATTACTCGTCTGGATCTGGTTAAGACAGCAAACACTATCTTACGGCTTAGCTATGGTTGGACGTTGGACGTCAGACGTCGTGACCACGCAGTCGCTTCAACGCAGTTGTGAACCTGTTTGTGTTCTGCGCCGGGTTTACATCAGGTTTACGTTAGCGGACCAACGCAAAAAAAGTGTAACCTTGCGTGGAGGCAACGCAGCAGCAAGGGCTGTACGACGTCCCAAATTTTTCAGTCAGGCCCTTGTGGTGAATGCAAGGAGGGTCCGCAAGGACGTAAGGGGTCCATAAACCTTCTTGCGTTGCGTCAACGTCCAACCATAACTAAGCCTTTACAGATTTCTCTGCCTACCCACTTCACTTGAAATTTCACAATGTAAAATTTTGCAAAACAGGAGATAGAACTGTGTCCACAGAGTGTCTAGCATGACTAGGTGCATGAGCAGGGCCAAGTGACCCTTTGGAATGGCTGTTGGCGTGTGGTTAGGTGGATATTGATATTAAGATGGCTTAATATTATGACTTGTGTGCCGAGCTGTTTTGATCAAATGGACCCATTAGCTTTGTTGTGCTTTTGGAGATTGGATGTGATGAGGCCCTGCTCACCCCCCCTACACATCATATATTAGAAAAAAATATTTTTGATGATTCACATCTTGGTCGCTGGATCCATGATTTGCTTTCTTTCATTTACTTCCTGTCTGCCAAATGTTTCATCAATATCCTGACTGGCACCTAGCAGTGTTTAAGACACACTCTTCAAAATGGCTTCTTCACTATCCATTTCTGCCTGGGCGCAAGTTCTTTGTCACCTCTTCCATTTTCTTTTGGATGGAGAAGCTTTGCCATAAAAGTAGAATAAAAAGGTTGGTCTTAACGGGCAATAAACGCATACCTCACATTTTGTATACCTCAGATTTACCTCTTTTGTTGGCCACAATTCTACCAAAGCTGTTGAATACCTCACTCATGACCACTTTCAAATGTGTTTCCTGGCTCCAATCTGCCACTCTGATTTGATGGGTCACATGATCCTGATATTTCCTGCCCTTAGTGCTTGTTTCAATTAGCAAAACCCCATTTGCAATCTTTGTCAGCTACTTTAATTAAACGTGTGTGTCTGGGTGTGTGTACTTTGTTTTGTTTCTCCAGTGTGAGACAACATCCTTCCTCTCTGTAATCCCAGGCCTCTAAATGTCTGTACCCACCGCTGTATATCATTATCTGGGCCATTTGGTCGCTCCATTGGATTTCAAATCTCTTGTTACAATATTGGTAATTATGTCTCGTTATTTTACCTCTGCATTTATATTAAGACCAGCGGCATTATTCTGATTAACATCTTTAATTTACTCAGTACCGTTATTGGTAACATTCCCATGGTGTTAATGGCACTGTACTCTGGGGTTTAGCCAACTGTAACGAACAATTAAGATCCTTATCACACACTTACCAACTCATTATTTGGACACCCCTTAAAAATGATGTTATCTCTTAAGATTTTTTTTTTTCTCTCCCATTAAGTCATGTGGCATAATGTTGTGCATACCGTTATGAGACGTGCTCATGTGCCCATTCACATCCCTTTATCCCTTCTCTAACCTTCAGTGTAACAGCCATGCATAAGCCCGGGGCTAATTACGGACAGTCCGTACACATGGGCAGTGCCTGGCCGCTGGATCTCTGCGTGGAGAAAAAAAAAAAGGAAAAGGAAAATGTCCACACCCTTTCAACTTTAGCTGTCCTCCAAATTGCTGTTGACACCGTGGAAGAAGTGTGTAATATCAGTCCGTAATGGATTCTGATGACAAACTCCATGGTTGAAGGACCATGTAATCCCCCCCTCCCTCCCAATTAATTAAGCACCCAGGGCTCCTCCAGCCCCCCCTACCCCCCCCCCCCCCCCTGTGTAAGCCAAAGCAGCTGCTGCTAAACGGCTCTGCTCGGCCGCCTGTCAAGTGGTAAAGATGGAGCTTCTTCTACCTGCAGAGGACGGCGCAGCACCAAGTGGCACATCCCGGCAGCCACCAGGGTGTGTGTGTGTGTGTGTGTGGAGCCGGTTTGTGTGTGAAAAAAACATCTGCACATTTAGAGAGTTAATTATCCGCACCAGTTACCTTGCCCCGAGTCCATCAACAAACATGCACGCGTGCACACACACACACACACATGCATGCACGCGTGCACACACACACACGCACGCACGCACGCACGCACGCACGCACGCACGCACGCACGCACGCACGCACGCACCATAAGTGTATACAGAACTTCAATTGAAGGCCTTTCTCAATGCAAACAAGAGTCTATTTTATAGAAATATTAATTTGATGTTTATTAAAGACACATTTTGACCAATAAATGTAGCTTTAAATGCTACATTTAAAGTTAACTATTGGTTTATTATTATTTTTTATATTAGTAGTAGAAGCAGTACTATTTGTATTACACACTTGAACCAATTCCTGTTTTATATAAAGCGTTTCATTAAGTCTTGACCTGTGATGTGTTTGCGTCTGCAGCTTGAGCCTGTTCACTCACTTTATTTTCCACTTTTCCTCTTTTACTTCTACCCAAATTCACCCTTTTACCATGCTTATTATTATTTTTTTTTCTTTGCGCAATCCTAAACTCCTTAACTGGTGAGACAAACATCTTGTGTTTGTCTTCGGTCTGCTCAAATCCCAAGCCTGTCTTTCTGCTTGTAATTAAATGAGGAAAGACGATGGCTGCACTCCAGCTTTGATAAGAGCTATCAGTTAGGAGTTACTTTGCCTATTGATTTGATTAAGAGGCTTATACATTGTTTAATGAGTTTTCCACTCCACTGCACTCCTTTTAATCAGGCATATTGCCAGGCACTGAGATCGCTCTCTCTTCTCCGTTTCCATGTCTCTCCTCCCTCTCTCTTTCTCTCTCTCTCTCTGTCGTTCTTTCTCTGTCGCTCCCTTGATATCTGTCTCTCTCTCATTGGCTCTGTGTCTCACTTTTCTTTAAGTAGTCTCTCTCTCTCCTAAATCTGTCTATAGCTCTGTACCAGATGTACAACGCAAACAGCTCATATAGACACATGGCAGGAGCAACCAATATCACGCATTGCGATATTCAACGTCGAGTGTTTGCTCACATACATTTGATAACTTTTGATGTTCCATTTGCAGCACTGTGTGTAATTGTCCAGGCAAAAGCAGTGATTGCCTTTTATGCTTGATAAAATGAAGCTAAAGTCGTCGATGCTCACAAGATTGCATGAGCAACACTTAAGCCTATGCTGCTCTAGCAGATCCTAAACATAGCATCCGTGTGAGGAGAACGGCGGTATTAACATGAACTCCCAGTGGAGGACAAGGATCCCCCTGTAATCACTTCAGCTGTGTGCCTTTTTCTCCTTCTTATGCAGACTCAGAGGCCTGATCATTTAGCATGAAGGATGGAGAGAAGAGAATGTGATTTGCAAACATAGGATCTCAATAGAGTACAAACCGCCCCCTCCCGAGAACGCCCAAGGTCCAGGCACATCCCCCCCTCCCCTTGTGACACCTGTGAAAAAATAAGGAATAATATTTTCATTTGAGGAGTGGATATGTAAGCATATAATGGGGATATCATTCTCATTTAAGAGGCCGCCCCTCTGCCCTCCGTGATAGCTCTAAGCACCTCCGTTATACAATCCCGTTTGCGCTTGCCTCTAAATTCCCGCCATGATTGACAATTATGGCTGCATAATTCGCCCCCTCCCCGCCAATCCCCCTCATCTTCCTTCATCTCCTCCCCGCACTGTGGCGGGGGGGCGGGGGGGGGGGGGGCACTCGACAGCACCTCAGATAAAGCAGACAGATAAATATGTCATAAATCACAACGGCTCCTAGGGGCTCCGGGGAGGATAATGTCCCCTGCCTGCGCGGGGCCACTATTCATCATTAGACACAGAAGGACTCCCGGTGGAAGACAGAGTAGGCGCAGGACTCAGAAAGCCGTCGCCAACAGGGGGAACAAAGCCCTTGCTCACCGGCACCAATTACGGAGCATTAAAGACCTGAGATCGCCTGCTTCTCCGTTCCCCCCCCCTCAATGTTTTTCCCCAGCACCCAGCGCCCTTTTCTTCTCTTTTTTTTTTTGCTCCGTGGAGAGACGACTCGATTTGATGTTGACAGCATCCACCCCCCCTTTTTTTTCCCAACCAACTTCCAAGCGTGCCCGGTGTCGGTCGGCGTTAGCCTCTTGAGTTATTAGCAGCCTTCAGCACCGGCGCTTCTCGCTGTCACGTTCGTTAGCCGCGGCTAGCCTGACAGTTGCAAAGTTAATTAGCCTTGCTAATGGGTAGCGGGTGTTTGGCCGGATGTGACATTTGAGGTCTGTCGAGAGGGAAAACAAACAGATCAAGCATTTCATTAGTCAATAGTGACAGCTTTTTCTTTCTGCCTTTTCCCAGCTTACGGGCCTGGGATTGTTTGTTTAGAGGCAGTGATGAACTTCACACACACACACACACACACACACACACACACACACACGATAGTTTGCATGCTATCGCAACTGAACGCTTGTACCCTCTCCTCCGCTTCTTAAAACCAATAGGACTGGGACAGTTCCAGCGGCCTCAGTACGTAATGGGGCACATTAATACTTTGGAGCTCAGCGTTGCCCACCGTGCACCGCAGAGAAGAGCACTTGATTTGATATTGCGCCGTGGCTAATGATCAATGGGCCAACAGTGTGCTGCGTGACGCTTCTGGTTGTATTTACAACAGCTGCAGTCTTCTGCTGTCCCCCGAGACGTAATGAATGAGAGAAACCCAACCTAAGAGCTCTTTTTTCACTCATTTGGGTAAATGAGAAACAATTCTGTCAAACAGAAGACTGATTACAAGACCTGAGTAACGATGGGGTGTCGTGTTTTGTTAAATTATTCCATTCTGCGTTCAGGCTACTATACGCTAAACTATTTGGCTGCAGACTCTTTAGGCGGTTACATTATGTACTCAAATGATCATTAGATTTTTGTGAAGGTTCTTATTTTTTTGTGGTGTGCACTTAAAGCTTTGGTCAACAGCATTCAATATATCAAATTCTCAGATTATAATTTATATAATTTTTTTTAATCTGGGATCTGTGTCTGTCACAGGCCCCCAATAAGCCTGTCCGATACATACGGCAAGAGTTAAATGACTGGCCGGCCTACCTGTCTGTCTACTTAACTACTTAACTACCTACCTGCCTGTGCAGCAGCATGGCAGGAGTCTACCACAAGGCTAGGCAGTCCTATTGTTAAAGCGAGCAAGGTAGTCACCTGTCTTAGCTCGTTAATTCACTAAAGAAAAACACCATACTGAAGTCTGCGCAAACTGTATGCACACTTTTGCTCTTCAAAATATACCACTGATCACTTTCATTTTCTGTCCTATTAAATACATACTTCCTGTCGGTCCTCCCCATCAAGACCGTTCCTGTAGCAGCTCTTCTATTTCCTCTAGCGAGTAGCTCCTCTCAGCCTCCCTCTCATCCATAAATCACTGCCTCTCTGACGGGAAGCATCCACGTCGCTCCTGCCAGGCTGTGATAACCGCTCCTGTCTCACACCGTGCCACACACACAGATTTATAGCACTTTGATAAGCAACAAGCTCGCCATCATCCCCCCTCCACATTGACTGGCACTGGCCTTTCTACGTTTACGGTTATTGTTGGGCTGTTTTTTTCCCCCCTCCCTCTCCTCCTTCTCCCCCAGAAAGCGTGTGCGTGTTGACGGCGAGGGTGAGAGGCAGTGGCAGTGTCATTATTTCCTATTAGATAATGGCGTGAAACAGAATGAATGGGCCTCAGTGGGGCCTAATGGTCGCTAGAGAAGCAGGTGATGGGCCGAGCGCTGAGCGGTCCCCCGGGGGGACAGAGGACTAGATGCTGTGTGGGAGACCCGCCCCTCTCCCCCTCACACCGGTCGCGGGTGGAGTCTTTTTTTGGGGGGGCGTAATTGACAGTCAAACCAATTTATAAGCCAAGTGGATCATTGAAGGGCAGACACACACATGCACAGACAGACAGACACACACAAACACACACAAACAAACAAACATACTGCTGAAACCCGACCAACGACATTATCGGGTGGTCGCACGGCATTGTGGGCGCCGTCCACCTGCCGTTTTTTTTAAGGTACAATTACATCAGCATCCAAGTGTCATCGCCACCGCCGCCGCCGCTGCCACATATGGCGGGGTTATTGTTTGCCGCTCCGCGACATTCGTCACACCTCACAGCCGGGTTCACGGGAAGCGTATTTAATGCTTAGCGTGTTAATGGCTATTTGTTATCAGCGCGCACACAGATGTCTGTTGACATCTAAATGACTCCTTGGCGGGTCCTTACCAGAGCGGTGCTCGGGGAGACGGGGCTTATGTTGCATGAAGGGAGCGTATGGCGCCGCAGAGTGCGGGTCACTTATTTACATTTGAAAGATATACGTTATGACGGCTGTCCAAGGAAGCGTTCATTTTCTGCATATTATCACGTCAGCCAGATAGACTCCACTTCTCCTCTCCGCTCACGGCTCTCCATCTCTCCCCACCACCCCCCGCCGCCGCCCCTCTCTCAAGGTAAATTAGCCGTCAGTTGATTTATTGTCTTATCGCAGCCGTAATGTCACACGGGCAGTAGACTTGGCAGTCAATGAGGCACACCCGCTTTGGAGTGCGTCGGTTGTAAAGCCGAGCTGTGTTCACTGGACGCAGCAAATTGAGCAAATGTGATTAAGTAAAAAAAAAATCATACTTATTACCGCTAAAATATTCATACTGTTTTAATCTGCCGTTTTTGTGTTTGAACTACTAAAGCGCTTCTCCGTGCCAAATGTTGGGGTTCAGTGAGGTCAAGCAGCTCAGCGCTAGGCGTTGTCCACACCTAGGCGCTTATTCACGATAATATTCTCACTTATTGGAAGGATCACAAGCAACATATTCCAATGAGTTGCTGTGATTTCCCCCTAGGCTCACTCCATTCTCCTCGGCTTCATTTGATTTAGATATGATCTAAATGTACCTCAGAGAACATGTGCATCCTTCCACGGGTATGCTCAACAACAACTCTGACTTGGTCATCTTGTTTGCAAGCCAGTTCTCAAGTTCTTGCTCTATTTATTGTATTTCTTTATCCCCGACAAGGTTCCGAGGGTGTTGTAATGTGCCAATTATTTCCTGTTTACTGTGATCAGCCCACCTGCTTTATTGAGCCTGTAAAGAACGGAACAGATCAAAGCAGAGTTATACCGCTCCCATCGAACCACGCTGCGTTCACACACCTCGGAGAGCCACCCTCAGATGTACATTTGTTTTTTTCTCTGCCGACAACAATTATTAATCGGATGCTAATTTCATCCTACGAATTCTTCAAAGGGAATAGGAATGAAGGCGACATATGTTGACGTTCTGCGATTCCCTGAGTAAATGCATTTGGCTGTCAGTGGCGCCTGAACACGCACAGCGCAGCCACTGATCATAAGGAAACGGCTTCCTCTCTCCTGGCCTCGTATCGTCCAGCGCCTTCTCTCCGGTGCGGCAGATGACGAGGTCAGTGGGGTCGGTCTACATCAAGCCCCCTTGTATGTTTACTCACCAAAGCACCGATTCTGAATCCTTCATTAAGGTTTTCGAGTTCTCCTTGTCAAAGCTCTCTATGTTCTCTATCCATATGTTGTGTCCTTCCTATACAACACCGTTGCAAACCCCTTTCAAGAGCAACGTGTCAGAGAAGTAGGTTTACATGGCTGAACGCCACAAGGTTTAATGCAATACAGACAACCACAACAACAGCCCTGTAAAGGCCTTGAAACCGAGTATGAAATACGCATGCCAGGCCAGCCTACGTGCACGTCGCCCCAGGGCCTTGCTATTTCGGGGGAGATGAACAGTATGGCTTCTTCCTCCAGCAGCCAGCATGCACCCCTCCAGCGTAAATGGAATCAGTGGTTTAGGAGTATTTTATAATATTGTTTGCGTCTCTGCACCCTGGTGAGTCTTGTGTAGGAAGCTATCAGTCTCTTATCAGAAGATGTGCATCTCTCCATGAAATCAGCTCATAGATAATCCCGATCCACTACTGAGGTGGATTTTCATACATCGCCTTGGCAATACAGTGTCTTTGTTTGGTTTAGCATATCAGTCTCCACTTTGATATAATCTAATGTATCCTAATCATGAATATACTAAAATACACACAATTATATTAAGAAATCTTACACACTGGACAAATCAGTGAAACTGTTTGACATGGTTGCTATAAATTCTCCTCAAATACTGCAATAAAAACAATAACAATGTTTTCTTCTTGGCCATTTCTGCATTTCTGCTCCCTGCCTGCTGATCCCAGCCTATTTGTTTGTTTAAGATAGGACACATACACATCACACACACACACACACACACACACGTCTTTTCTCCCTTTTCCTCCTTATGGATCTCTGGAGCCCACCCCCATCCTATCCTCTGCATGCTGTGCTCTTATTGTTTGGTTTAATATTTCATTCTCTCACCTACCAACTGTTTCACACTGCTGCCCAGAAGCAGGCATGAATTAATGCAGGGAGACGACTGCAGACAGGGCTGCTGTCATATGAGCGTGGTCCTCATAGTGGGCTGCGTGCTTCTACTAGATTTGAAATCTATTCCAAAGATGGTATTGGTTAAAAGTATGTATTATTTAATCAGATCAATATTTAGATCAAATAACAAATAAATAAAATATGAAAAAGTATATCATTTTTTTTTGTTACTGAAGTCTGTCCATAAAACCGTGTAAGCAATAAGTTAAGTAAAAAAAAATTGACTTTAAATGCTTGTCTGGTTATAGTATGAGGATATAAATAGATTACCAAAGGTTACATCATTGCGTCAAAAAACCTAACATCATATCATATCTCTGAGCAATAACAATATCACGGATATCCAATATATTACACAGTAGTTGCTAGTCATTTGAGCCATTGACAAAAGCTACAACATGGTTGACAAAACAATAAATCACGGTGCACCTGCTAAATAGCGTTTAACACCCGGTAATGGGAGACGACAGGGAGGTGCAACAGCCTAATATTCCTCACGTTCAGCAGTAAATATGCCGTCAACTGTCTGGAGATCCCCACGGAAGCAGGAGTGTGTACCTAATCAAGCATTCAATCATCTCTTACCAACACTGCTTTCAGCGAACTACGACCCCAGCTGGGATGTGTCGCAGGATAGCCATGCTGCTTATGGATTGGAATATTTTCTGGATTGGATTAAAATGTATCAGCAAATCTTAGATGGAGGATTTGGGAGGATTTGGAGACCGAGGCCTTGATCTGGATCTGGTTGAAAAGAGATCTCTTTTAATTTCTGCATACGTCCCGATTTGGGACATGTCGGACCTTGATGCTACATTAGCTATGTCTTCTCTTGCCTGGCTTACCTGCCATTAGTCCCTGTCAAATTCCAGTCATGGCAATTAGATACATGAATAGATCAACCACTTCACATGTTTGTTCAAAAAACATAAAACATGGATAGAGATACACAGACACTGTTGAACATACAAATTTACAACAAACACACATCTGAGATTTTATATTCATATCACAATACATTTACACCATGTACATATTATAGACAGAAAGAGACTGTAAACTTAACCACGTCCTGGAAGCTATTCATTTATCTAGTCATATCCTGGCGACAATATAGAAGAGCAACAGACCCTTTGCTCTGTTGCTCTGCCCTGTTTCCAGAGCGGATGGCTTGGTCCCTGAGAAAAGATGTTCAAACGGTGCTTTGAGTCCAACACAGAGGAGCTACAGCATAGTTCCTCCTGTGCTGTGGACATATGGTGTCTGAGCGGATAGCCTCACTGGGCTGAAAGAAAATAACAAAATAGCCATTGCTAGATGGGGATAGTTAGTTCGATTGATAGCTTCCTTGTTCTAAGAAGTTTTCTAGTTATTGAACAAACTTTATTGCATTTAATATTGAGTGCATTTAATATTGAGGGGAGAAGGTAAACAGGAATTTTGTTTGTTGAACATTGATTAAAATCTTTTTTCTGTAATGACTAAAGGGTTCAACTCAAATAGCCATTACCCTTGTTTACTTTCTTTCTTGTTGTCTCCATTAACTTTTCTAATATTATTTGATTATGTTTGTAAAGAAAATATTTTGAGCCGCACAGCCGCACATGTCCCAAAGATTTGAAGTTTAAATAAAGAGATAACATGAACCAGAGTAATAGTGAACTACATGAATGAAGATCTTGTGATTTGTATTCAAGGCGAGTGCTCAATGGCTTCAGGAATTGAGATAAGCATCGGTATTGTGTTGATCCTCTTATTGAAACTGATCCTAACTAGGCTTATTACAACTCTATTATCTATGATCCTCACAATAGAAGAGTTAGACACAACGCAAGAGAGCACAGATGTGTCTCAAGATAACATAATGGCATTGGTTGCATAGGAATATAATTCATTTATATCATTTTGTTGTAGGATTGTTACACTTACTTTTTTAAGGTACACATTCACAAATTGTTCAGAATTCACAATAACATTACAGAAAATAAAATGTATAATTAAGTGAAGGAATGCAGCATGTCTCTCTGTAATCTCCGTATAACGAGCATAGGCCCATTCTGTAATCAAAACATGGTAAACAGAGAAGTACCAGGGTTGTAATTTTTTGTTTTACCAGCGTCCGGTCTGAATTGTTAACTGATCAATTAATCTCAATTGCTGCGCTTTGTTTTATGCTAATGCATGGCTAAGTAGCCAACTCATCCATGCGTGTGATCACATAGACACACAACCAGCCTGGCTCAGACCCTTGATAAGCCTCCCCATCCAATCATGAGATGTAATAATTTTGCACTCAAGTTGGTAATGAGGTCTAAGGCCTGCCCCGTAGGATAATTCCCCCCCCCCCCCCTCCCGGATGCCAGCTTGATCAGATGTTGAGCTTTGTAATTAGGCTGGCAGAAAATCATTATTTGGTGTTCAAATAGAAAATGAGGTTGGTGGGAAGTCAATTTGGCGTGGCTCTGCAAAGCGTATAAAAGAATTTAATGATTTAATTACAGTTGTAAGCTCCTTAGATGAGATTTCTACTGAGCTGAGACTTTTGCCAGGGTGGGCCAGAGGGCGGAGTGTGTGTGTGCATGGTGGTAGCGGAGGGTAGGGGTTGTGACCGGGCATCTGTGTGGCAGTGAGTGTAGAGAGTGTTGTGTGGGGCCAGCTCCCCAGTGTTGCATGGGGCTGAAGCAGTCTGTAACATGCACAGCCGACACCCCAAGCCAGCAGGCGGTTCAGTCCTCTTGCTCTTCGGCACATCAGCAGCACCTCGCCAAGAGACGCGTTAGGCATACAGTCTCAAACTTGAGGTCACTGAGGTCAACGTATGGTCTAAAATTCTCCTTCGACCCTGTAGGCCGGGACAAGACAGCCTCCCTCTGCTTGTCAGACTTGGTAAGGGGCCGCTAAGGGCAAAGTTAAGCGACACTCAGGGATGGAATGGGTTGCTTTACATATCGCTGTGCCTGACACAGAGGTCTTCCATAGAGGACTCCTCGTGACTATATTTAGCAATTCAAAATACGAGCGTCTCTGCATTTTTTTTCCCAGACAAAAATGAATAAGATAATAAGGGTCCGTTCAGAGATGTGCTTGCTTGGTATTGGCTGGCTGGCTGCTCTGATTTAAGCTTCATTATTCCACTATTTATTCATACAGTTTCCATAAGAGGCTTTTATTTTGCATGAAAATGGAAAACAGTCAATGGGACTGTCAGTGTGCTGTAAAGCGCACAATGAGATGCTTCACTCTGCTTACATCAGGTGAATGATTCAAATCAAACCCAAGGTGTGACACTTCTATTGATCAATTATACCACCCTTCACTCATCCAGCCCCCGGCCACCCCGCGGTTAGAAAAGGCTCCAAAACACTATTATTTGCCCACCGTATTGACTCTGCTGCCTGCATAAATGATATATGACGTGTGATGCATTTCCATACAGAAGGCAGAGTATTCCCGTTAATTGGTGACCGCTGCGTTCAGCTTTTGTAATAAATCGGTTGGGTGTTTTTCGGTAAGCGATATCCAGTAAGCTGTGTATATATTTTTTACCTTAGGAAGGCGCATAACTCCAAATGCTTACAGCACAGGTTTCAGTCACATCCCCTTAAAGGCAGCCAAGGCTGCTGGTGTGATGGTTTAACCATTAGAAGCAGACAACTCATGGTATTGGCTCCTGCATGGCAGCCAGCTGTTCGGTTAATACACAGAGTGGATGTTGTTCCAACCAAAGCCTAAAAAGGGTTTCATTTGGTATTAGGCTTGACCTTGATTGGTTTTGTGTCTCCTACATTTTTCTTTATTGAGACAAGTTTAGCAGAACTAAGGTAGCCTTAAAACGGTCCATGCGTGGTAGCTCGTTGGAAACCTTCCTCTATCCTACCCTATGGGCGCTGAGCCCACCACACCGAGCCCTTATGACTAGGTCTATAGGCTCACTGTAATCTGCGCTGTGCGCTGTCTGTCAGCCCGCCGCCTCCAGCTCATTAAGAGTCCGGCTCCTGGCGCACGGCGGGCCTGCTGGGCACACCTTTACACGGGGAAAGGCGTCGCAGCAGCAGCCTGGTGCGGGCGAGAGCAATCATCCTGAGTGACTGACGGCCACACACGTCAGTCAGAGACGCTGGGTCGGTCGCTGTTGGTTTGGACTCAGCTCAACGGGGTTAGCGTCTGCTAGGCGTTACGGAACATTACGGAAATAGGACTAGGAACCCCCTCATACGTCAGTTAGGATGATTGTATGGATGTTGGTTTGTTTGGCTGTGAAAAGACGATAAAATGCACTGTTCATTATTAGTCCAACATGGTACATTTTCCTATTACGACTAATGTATATATTTTCTACTAACCGGTTCTTTCACGATGTGATTCATATAGCTGCACTTAGTTCATACAGAGTTTAAGATGTTTTAGTTACTCCAGCGTGGATTTGTTTGCTGTTATTGTGATTGTGCCTCGTCTGTAAAATAAAAGTGTCTGATAATTCTGGGAACCATGCACCGGGAAAGCGGCGCATATTGAAGCAGTATGAGATTTAAAAGAAATGGGTTCTGGGCTGAGAGTTCTAGGACACAAGGGGGAGGGGGGGGGTGTTAGCCTACATACATTTTTAGTACTGTCTTTGTGTATGAGCGTTAATGGGTGATGATGTGTATGAAATGCACCACACAACGTGGCGTTATACTATGAGCGTTCAGGAAGCCTCACCCTTTCTCAAAGGAGAACATTAAAATCAACCGATGCGCAGACAAAGCCCCACACATCCACACACACATCTCTCACATCTCACATGTCTCGCAGCCAGTGTCCCTTCATCGTGACGTCAAATAATAATACTAAAACAAAGTAATAGTATACTAAAACTCAGCTCGCCGTCATGAGAAGAACACAACCTGTGTTCAGAGCAATGTTCACAATCTGGTTAGGGAAAAATCTAAAATCTGGAAAAAACTATAGGATTTTACCATTGTTCTTTATAAATAACATTCTTATTTCAGTAATAGTGATCAAATGGAATATATTGTTACGTGGAAGATAATATAAGACCATGTTTAAAAACCAAAGAAAAAAATAAGGTTCACTACCCCTTTAAAAGCACATCACTTTATGTTGAATTAGCGTTGATATTATATTCAGTAACACCTTCATTATTTATAATTGTATTTGAATTATAAATAGTATGGGGTCTGGGCTATTGGTGAAATATTATCTACTTCCTTGCTTCCACCAAAAAGGACCAAAGGCCCAGTGCAGACTTGTGAGCCAAACGTGAGTGAGGCCCTCAGCTGTGCTGTGTCAATCTCTCTGACACCCTCAGTTGGACAAAACGTCACTATGGGTGGGTGTGACTAATCAAATGTAAATGCTGCTGTTCTGTGAGCCAATCAGGGACTGGGGTTGACTTCGTCCCTAATCCGTGATGACAAAGCTGTTCAGGCATTTCTGAAGGCTGGTGTCATTGCATTTGGCCCATCTCATGGCTTTAGTCCGCCAAGAGAACTATTTATAGTTGAATTATGTATGTTGTGTATTATATATTGTGTATCTTTATATAGAGATAGATAGAAATATAATACAATATTTACAATATATGTATAAAGTCAGTTTTTTTCTTATCTGGTTGCCTTTTTAAGAAGGGATTTAAAGGAGCAACAGTGGTCAAAAGAGATCTAATTACATTTTTAATAAAACCTCCAGTAAAAACAGCACTTACACAATTAATCACAAACACACACATCAACTGGAACCCGTCGTGAAAAGGTGGCCACAACACAGACCGACAGGCACACACCCTCTTTCACCCTCTCTCTCACACACACACACACACACACACACACACACACACACACACACACACACTCACACACCCCACACACATTAGCTAACACTCAACACCGAAACACATCAGAACAAAGGGGCTTTTGTGCGATCTGCATGGAGTAACACATCAGAGGATTGCTGGGATTGCTTTCTTTGTGTGTGCCTTTGATGTGGCTTTTCAGCTCATTAGGCCCCATTTCCCATTGACTGGGAGCCACCGTGACAGCCATTTTGGGACTGACAATGACCCGTAGATGAGTTAACGACACTGTTTTCATTTGTCCCCCCCCCCCCCCCCCCTCCTTGTCAACAGAGTGCACACGTCACCTCATTGGCTCGCCGGCCTAACGGCCATTGTGGCCATTGACAGCTGTGGGAAAATACTGGGGTCATAGGTCACAGAGGCAAGCAGAGAAGTTCAGAGGTCGCCGCATTGTTGTCTCGCCGTTGAGGAGTGCATTCAAGGACCCATAAACATAACTCGTCTCATCGGTTACCACTCACGCTCAAGGCAGACCCAGTGACTTTGATCAATAAAGAGCTTTTGATTGGCCGAGGGGGTAAAGGGTGTTTGCTCTTGCAGAGATGCTGCTATAGTGATGGCTAACCCAGTGATGTTCAGAGTGACTTCTCATGGATTAGACTGGTGTTTGGTTACCACAGAGCTCAAGTGCACGTTCCAATCACAATTAGGTTAGATTGGATTAAATCGTCATGCAACACAACTGAGGCATATTCATGGGGATGTTTTGTTGTCTAAACATCTTTAATTACATTTAGTTGCTGCTTTGCAGGTTCCAATAGCAGGAATTATATTGGACTCTATGTCATCTTCCCACTGGCAATGACACTTTTGTTTTTGTAAGCAGAAAGCCAACCAGGGAAAACCCAGTTTGTGTGTCTCTCTCTCTCTCTCTCTCTCTCTCTCTCTCTCTCTCTCTCTCTCTCTCTCTCTCTCTCTATCCGAGTGCCTTTAGGCCAGGGCTCTCCTCGCCTGCATATAAACTCCACAATCAGGTAGCAGTAAATATGTTGGACTACTCAGCTCCTTACTGTGTGTGTGTGTGTTAGGCCACATAAATATCACTGAAAAGGGACATTTGTACTCTGACTGATCGACTAAAGCTGAGGAGATGGTTATATTTAGCTGTTATGTTGTCCAGAGAGAAATGCCTTTCTTTGATTATTATTATTATGAAATTATGCAATTGAGTCAGAGACAGTGAGGTGGATTTGATCATTTTGGCAGTATATAGAAATATTGGTTTAAAGATTAATGACACACTCACTAGCCAAATATAAATGAAGACAGATACAGTATGGGAATCATCACATTTTTCCTCTAGATTTGACACACATGCTTATGCACACAGAAATGTTGAGAATTGTTTAGCCTACAGCTTATGAATCATTTTCAGCACATTTGTATTCAGATGCGATCATTACCATGGATATGTTCTCATTAGGTTTACTGGCCTTCAGACACAGACAAAAATCACCCAGACCTTCAGCGGCTCACTAATTTCCACATTATTAAAGCCAGTTTGGGTTATCGCTGCTGACTGTGTCCTCACATAGAGTAATTTCCTGCTTATCATTTACACAGATGACCCTGGTGTGGCTTAATCAGCGCCATAATGGGCTTTATGCAATGCGCTAGCCAATGGTCTGGAACTCAAAGACATTAAATGTCTTCACCGACCACTCCCCATCAGTAAAGCATAAATTTTATGCTTTACTTTGATGGGGAGTGGTCGGTTCAGACACGTTTGAAACATGTGTTGACGCTTCAATAAACACATCTCATTTGTAATTAAAATTAAACATTTTTAGATGATCGTTTGTCTTAACACTCCACATGTGAGCAAACTACAGCTGGGGTGTAAGTGTAATACCTTTCTACATCAGTACATTATCATTTAATTAAAGACAAACTGAAGCGTGGAAAACGGCTTTCTAATGTGCTACCTGCAAACAAACACTACAAGGGCCATTGGAGACAGGATGGGTGAAATATGGGCCCTCTTAGGGAAATATAGTTAGTCACCATTAGGTATTCAACCAATTGCTACATGGATTGACTGGAGACTCAAACATCGAATGGCTCAAAATGCACAGAAATAGTGATGGAGGCCTTTTAAAATCCCATTGGGATGTCCAGGATGTGGAGTCGAGGGGACTGGGGTGCCGCGGTGAAGTCCATGCTGAGCTGGCCTTGGCTTCGAGATCGGGAGAGCAGCATGGCGGGCAGGGGGTAGCGCTGGGAGCGTCTTCCACAGCTCAACCTCCCAAACATCTCTTCACGTTTACAATCAGGACTTTCCACTTTGCCATCAAAAAGAAAATTGTATGGATTCAATTTTAATGAGACAAAAGAATATGATGGGAGAAAATTGTTGCTCTAATCTTTAATAAGGAGTTAGCCACAGTGGTTCTTACCTGACTGAGCTCTGGGTATGTTGAAGGCATCTGAACGCCCGCTCCAGTAGTAAGCAGCCTTCTTCCCATGGTAATCTCTGATGTTGGTCTTAGCATCTGGAAATAGGAAGCACTGATAAAGTATATGTACAGATATAAAAACAACACCAATAATGTCTAAAGGATTTGTTGTCCCTGTAGGAAGTGTGGGACCTCAACTGTGACATCTTGAAATGAAAACTGCAGCAAAAACTCGAATTGTGTCCGGTGTCTTCAAGCCTGGACATGTGCCACACTTTTTCTTCTGCCTGAAAATCATCTTCCACCCCCACTGTTCATGTTGCCCTCTCTTTCTCACGGTCATCGTAGTTCTACACACATCTCTCTCATGGTCATTTTAGTTCTAGATCTCTCTCTCTCTCACTGGCTCTCTCTCTCTCTCATGGTCATTGTAGTTCTAGATCTCTCTCTCTCTCTCACTTGCTCTCTCGCTCTCGCTCTCATGGTCATCTTAGTTCAACACCTGCCTGCTCTCTTAACTGGTACCGCGGTGGCTAATTAGCAAGCCAAGGCCTAAATCCATCTCTCTGCTACCCTTCTTACCCTTCCTGCAAACAAGAATCACTACACAAGGCTGGAGGGCCTAGGGGGGTTGCTGGGGAGAGTCAGCTGGGTAGTGTTTTGAGATAACATGTAGTTGGGTAGTAGGAGAGAGAGAGAACAGTGTTTTAGAGTGTGGAGCTGGGAGAAGTAGGAGACATAATAGTTCAAAGGGAGGGAGAGAGAGAGATATAGAGAGTCTTGGAAAGGTCAATAGCTTATTCTCTTACTGAAGGGAGACAGCGGTCTGAAATGCCTCTTCATAATCGATGACTATTGATTGCTGGAAAGCCAAAACATTGTCTCTAAACAAACACAAATTATTTAACTGCTTGCATGTAGATCTCAGCATTTGTTGCTTTTAACCACTGGATTTGAACAAGCAGATTAATCTGAATTCCCAAAGCTTGTCAATTCAGAGCCACATTCTCGTTCCACACGCACACACACACACACAAGCATTGGTTCATCCTGAACTCAACTACTGTAGGCTACATTTTGTCGGTACAGTAAATGCAGGCAGAATTACAAATGTGAACAAGGAGAAGGTCCTTGGGAGGCTGGGTTTCTGCCAGCCGATGGAAGCGGTGTGTAACTGACCCCCGTTATTTCTCATGCTTAACCTCCCACGGATGCTTCTTCAAATGCATGTAAGCTGGAATTTCACCTCTGCTGCTGTACAGCCCCCAGTCTACGCCCCTGCTGGGCCGCTGCGGGGCTCCTGGCAGTAGAACAAACTTGGCACCAAGTAATCCAATCTTCTTCTCAGAGCTGTGCGAACTGACAGAGATTTCCAGGGTTTACCTGTTTTTGGAAGTGTTGCTCAGAGATGGAGAAACACTTCCAAAAGAGTGATGAGAAGGCTGAACTCACTCTCAATGGTTGCATTGCCCCCCTGCATCTATTGTGTATTGGTAGGGGGTACTATGGGTACATACTGTAAGTGTTGATCAAGGCCAGGACCATGTGCTGGTGGCTGTGAATAGAGGCCAGGTGAAGCGCGGTGTACCCCTGTAGAAAAACAAACAAACATTGTGACCTTGGCATAGCATGACATCAAGAGATTTCCTACCTATGACATCACTGTGACAAGACCCTCATGGTTTCCTGTAACATGTATCGAGACATGACCTATTGTGTCATCACCAAGAAATTATACCCTTTGACATCACCAATAGATAATCACCAGCATATGATATCCTTCAATAAATTGTAAACACCATCATATGCCATCACCAAGACATGACCGTCTCTGATCACCTAGAATGGACAGGCTGTGATCTCACCAACATATGACAACCCCCCAGGCATCACCATCATATGACCTGGACCTCATCAAGACGTCACCAAGGCATGACCTCTTGTGAGACTGATGTAACCCGAAGGTGCTTGCACAATATCAAACACAAATATCCAACTTTAAAATGCTGAAGTTAGCCAACACTAATTCAACATGTTGTAACATGTTACAACATGTTAAATAACTGAATCCAAACCACCACCAACAGGTATGGCCCAATATTGGTATTTGTTGACTTTGACCATGACACCATTGTGACCTCATGAATGAAATGGATCAGATGGAGACTGGAGACATGTAACATTGTGAACATTTCCTCCATTGTTTTATAAATTAATCTGGAATTTGTTATTGTAGGCTGCACAAGAAACAAGTTGTATTAAGATTCAGGATTCAGAAACACATTTTATGTGCATTTCAGTGGGAAAAACCTGTTCAAATTAGAGTTTAAAGAGGCTCTTATCTATTTACACTGTATCTGTGTAAATCGTATTACGCCTATCCTCCTGTCATTTTAAATAACCACATTTCCATCAGACAGGAATTCATCTTTTAGATTAAAAAGGATTCTACTGCCGCCTGTCTGTTCCCACTGCAGACTCCGCTAGCTTCCTTTGCCCCATAGTTACCATCAACGTCACCATCCAACAAACAGCCCTCACTCTGCCATCCTGCGATGGCAGGAGTTAAATGACAGCAAAGTGGCTCTGGGAGACATTTTGAAGTTGGCGTTCATTAAGGAAAAGGGTCTGTTCTTTTACACTAGGTCTGAGGCACGCCAGCAGAACGCAAAACTCGGATCACAACGCCAGCTTACACGGCTCTCTGATCTAAGTACTGAAGACGCCAATCTGCCAGTCCTCCTCCTCTTCCTCCACCCCCCACCCCCCCCCCCCAGAATCTTCAGACCGATCTCCAGACATGTCTGTTTTATGTGTCACAAACTACAAGAGATCATACATGTTTATAGTGACATGTAAAAAACACATCCTGGCCACAAGACTGTGACAGATGAGTGCATGTGACTTGAGATGACGGCATGTCTGTTTACCCCGGGCACATTTAAGGGCTCTTTATGGTTTCACGTCGACGCAACGCAAGGTGGATACAGAGCCGTTACGTCCTTGCAGACCCTCCTTGCGTCCACCGCAAAGGCCTGATGTCCGCCTCCCAAAAATTTTAACCTTCCGTCAAGGCCACACAGCAGCAAGGGCTGTTCCGCTCACTAAAACCCGACGCAGAACCAAAACAGATTCATCACGACTGCGTCGAAGCGCCTGCGGGGTCATTGCGTTGCGTAGACGTGGAGCCATAATCAGCCTTTCAGTGTGCGTTGTTTGGCCGTGTGTAGATCCTAAGGCCTGAAGACTGAGACCCACCACAACCCATCAGAGGAAACCAATAAAAAAGTGCTGAAATGCCTGCAGTTTTGCACCGTCATAAAATATGTATATTTCACATGAGACGTCTGACATTTGTGTAAAGGTTGAGATGGTCATTTTTTTATTCACTACCTTAAAAAAACACAGGGTGAAATACAATACAATGAAAATACAAAGTACTAATGAAAACAAAAATAGACGCTAAAGTTAATGTCATGTATAGTTTGTTATGGTGTTGAACACAAACAGGAAGAAAGTGAGGTCTAACAAATGAACTCACCCCCTTCACAAAGACAACGTTGAATGTTGGGAGGAGGCAAAAGGGAGATAGAAAAAGAAAAGGTGAAGTCATACCACATCAAGCCATAGTTTGCAGCTCTGCCCAATACATTTAAGCAATAGATCAATACAGGCTGTGGTATGTGCTCATTGTCCGTCCCGACACGCACGCCCTGTGGTATAATGAGAACATTTCACTGACTGAAGTGATCTATTGTTTTTATAAAACGGTTACGTAAGTATGGCGCAATGAAAGTCATAGACACCCTCAATTTAGAAAAAGCGAGAAAGTCTGAAAGTCTCTTTTTTTTTAACGAATACAAAAAAGTAGTCCCTCCTGGCTGCCTGCAAAGTGTACGGCGGTTGCTATGCAACACACTGTAGCGTCCTTCAGAGAGAAGGCTAGGCTAGAGACGGTAGCTTGGTTCGCCGGCAATTTAGCCTACTATCGAATTCACTCACCATGTGCCTATTGCTTTACAACATTTCCACCCTCTCCAGCAATTAACATATTTTTAGGCTTCAGTGAACTATGCTATTGCTTTTATATATAAATACAACAGTTCAAGTTAGGCGCGGAGTGATACTGAACTCTGTAAACCGAACGGGCGTCATAGCTGTGTGTATACGCTCAATATACAACAGTTGGGAACCAATCAGATCGCTTGATTTAAGCCACCCGTTTTATAATCTGCCTTAAGCAACTATACACATCTATGGTTTGTGTTGAACATAAGATAGTGATACCATGGTAGTGAGTGAGTGATACCTATGATTTCTGGAACTACGATTGTTTATCATTTACTCACATGCTGTTTGATGACCAAAAGAGCCAGAGAAAAGGGAAGGATGGAGCATGACAAATAAGATATGAGAAATTAGATTTCAAATTGAAACAGTGTATTTAAACCCATAAAACATGAAACATCCATCCAAGCAAACTGATATTTTAGATGAACCCAAAAATCAAATAAAAGCCATTTCACATTGGAATTACTCTTACAACTTCATCAACATTATCAGAACCCAGTGTTTATCTATTTGATTAAACTACTGAAGTGCTATTGCTAATGAAGTAGCGAAGGAAGCCGTTGAAATCAATCACACACATAGCGCCCGCCCACCAGCTCCGCCTCCAGCCAATCACACACATAATGCCCGCCCACCACTTCCGCCTCCAGCCAATCACACACATAGTGCCCGCTCTACCAACCTCGGCCCCCAACCAATCACACACATAGCGCCCGCCACCACCTCCGCCTCCTGCCTATCCCACACGCCAGAGAAAACTGGGCCATATTTCTCCTGCTAATGCTATTCTATGGATTATTGATTTCTGATTTGCTAGCTGCCGCGGTTGAGGGGCTTTTTATCAGAACCATTACCCCTGTAACGATTAGAGACAAAAAGTTAATTATGTAATTATGGAGCCAATGAGAGACTTGTCTCCTCTGGTTCGCTCTGCTGGGGTTTAAACATTATCTAGTGCATGCACATCATAAGCTGAGAGGCAGCCAGGAAGGGGAGCAGATTAACACTTAGAGAGGCCCGTTAAATTGAATTCTCCAGCCCCGCGGCTGTCTGGGAAGCCATTAGGTAATGACAACATTGGCCCTTTCGAATCAATCCACTGCACACCACTGTGTGTGTGTGTGTGTGTGTGTGTGTGTGTGTGTGTGTGTGTGTGTGTGTGTGTGTGTGTGTGTGTGTGTGTGTGTGTGTGTGTGTGTGTGTGTGTGTGTGTGTGTGTGTGTGTGTGTGTGTGTGTGTGTGTTTCAGGCTGCGTATTTTCAATTTTTATTGACTCTGAAGGTAAAGTTGAACCTATGGAGTAGAGAGAAAACATTTAAGCACTACCGCTGCCCTCCTCCCCTCCTCCCCCTCCTCCCCCTCCCCGGTGGGTGTACAGTATGTGTGTTTGTGTGTGTGTCTGTGTGTGTGACCCAAGTGAGTCAAGATTCAAACTAATGGAAAGCAACATGGCCAGTGTGCTTGTGTTTGTTTCGGCCGGGGGGGGGGGGGGGGGGGGGGGAAACAGGGGGGGGGGGCGAAACAAACACAAGCACACGGTTCCCAGCAGGTGAACCGTGTTGTGCCTGTTTTCTTTTTTTGGTGTTTAGCAGCAGAATGTCAGCAGCCACAGGCCAGCCGGAGTTACCTGTGTGTGTGTGTGTGTGTGTGTGTGTGTGTGTGTGTGTGTGTGTGTGTGTGTGTGTTTGTCTGAATAGGGAGAAGAGACTAGTTGAGTAATTGGAGAGGAAAGCCTGTATGCAGAATCCGCTGTTTATAACCTTGGGGTTAAGTGAGAGCAGGAATCATATAATTGGATAATCAAAAAGCCCCTGCAGGCTTTAGATCAAGTGCTTGGCTCTGTGTGTTTGCATGTGTGTGTGTGTGTATGTGTGTGTGTGTGTGTGTGTGTGTGTGTGTGTGTGTGTGTGAGAGAGTGTTTGTAAGAGAGAGAGAGATTCTCTGATCTGTTTTTGAACTGTACGTTGCGAGAACAAGGAGGGAGGGAAGGTAGCTTCGCCAATCTTCAATAAATTTCAATAAAAGCATTATTCAAAGCTCCTCAGGTTCAGTCAGTGTGGTGCCCTGTTTATTTTGACCAGACCTGTCTAGTGCTGCCTGTCAAGAGGTCAATCACACCCTGGCAACACCCCATATTCTCTGACACACACACACACACACACACACACACACACACACACACACACACACACACACACACACACACACACACACACACACACACACACACACACACACACCTTGTCACTACTCACCGATCTGACGTTAACGTCCACACCGGACAGAAACATCAACTCCACCGTGTCGAGACGGCCCTGCTTGGCTGCCCAGTGGAGAGCTGTCTGACAGCCCCAACGCGCTCGCACACACACACACACACACACACACACACACACACACACATTTTACTATTTAGGATTCATCTACATTAAAGGACAATTCCGGTATTTTGAACATTGAGCCCCCTTTCTGGTTTGTCTAGGTTGAAATAGAGTGGTTGACACCGGAATTTTGGCTATTGGTCCTGTCTGGGGTGTTTGGCTCATTTAGAATCGCCCCTGCCTGCTTCAGAATGGCTCTTTATGGGCATTCACAAATCTGTCCTTAAAACAACCCTAAACATTTGTTTTCAGAAATGTGCAACTCACCGAGTGGTTAGTGGTGTTTGTTGATGTTCCAAATCAAATATCATAGTGAAATACAATTTCTGTCGTGTTTTATTTGGCATTTTGTAAATCCATTGTTGGAAGACTCATTGCACATTAACTGGAAACTGAAAGAGGGGCTGGTTGTAGTCTTTTCGCTCGGTTCTAGCACTACTGTTGATATGGAGAATCGAGCGAAAAGACTACAAACAAACCGTTTCCGGTTATGGTCCGGTTTCCGTTTCCATGGGATTTACAAAACGCCAAATAAAACACGACAGAAACGGTATTTCGCTACGATACTTGATTTGGAACATCAACGAACACCACTAACCACTCAGTGGTTAGTGGTGTTCATTGATGTTCCAAATCTGGGTTGTTTTAGGGTTGTTTTAAGGACAGGTTTGTGAATGCCCATAGCCAGCCATTCTGAAGCAGGCAGGGGCGATTTGAAATGAGCCAAATACCTGAGACAGGACCAATAGTCAAAATGTCGGTGTCAACTGCTGTATTTCATCCTAGACAAACCAGAAAGGGGGCTCAATGTTCAAAATACCGAATTGTCCTTTAAGTTGAAATGCTATTTTGTGTGTGTGTTTTTTTCAACCAAATTATATAATTATATATAATTTACAAGTAAAGGTTTTACAAGTCCCACTCAGACCTTACATCCAGTACCTCTCTGAGAGTGACTGGGAGTGAAGGAATAAATATATCCTAAACTGACATATTTTTGTGTGTATTTGAAGATCAATAGTCATCAAGTCACCCGGGTTAAAATTGATTTAAGAGTTGATTTAACATAATTTAACAAATAATTAAATCCCTTCTCATCGGGTTATATGCATTTAAGTACAAATAAAGGATGATGAAGAAAGGGAGAGAGCATCTAATAGTTAAGGCTCATTTTAATAAATTCTTCCTTTGAGCTGAACTCATGGTTAATTCGCCTGAACAGAGTGAGGAAGACAGACACACTGATTGCTGTGTCACAATATAGGCCTTATTCAACCCAAGGGTAGATTATTCCTTTCTAAAGAGCCAGTCTATGGTCAGCAAACAAATATCCATTTTGGAAACATTTACTTATGTGCCTACTTCTTTTTCATCCAAATTAGGTTATCGTTATCTCTATTTTGTAACCCTTTAAAAGTAATACATAATAAATGTTATAATGATGATAAAATACATACAATTGAGAATTATTCCTATGTAAGATCCTATAATTGACTGGCAGCCATGCAGTTCTAGAGTTCTCAAAAGAAAATCTGGAAATTATTAATAATTATTTTCTGCAAATTCTAATGAACTGATGAATATGAGACAACCAACGGACTGGTTTATTATCTATTAGTTATATCCATCAGTTTGAGACCTCATGAGGGGGTATTGTGGTCACAGGCTAAAAATAGTATGCAATCTAAGACCTGCTCAGCTAATAGTGTGTGGCAAAATCAAAATCAAAATCCACTTACAAACTTCATGTTTCCCAACATCCAAAGAAGAGACATGTAAAGAAAAAAGAAACAGAACAAAACAATGAGATAAACTAAATAGTGGCCTAATTATGGCCATAGTATCCCCAATTGTACGTGTGTGTGTGTGTGTGTGTGTGTGCGTTTGTGTGTGTGTGTGTGTACATATAAGTGCATATATATAGTACATATATGTCTAATTTGTTCGCAGCCTTTTTACGATTGCTAATGGAAACAATCTCCACCATGATTGTCAAGTGAGTCTCTGAAAATGTCTATGGAAACTTTGGAATGTCAACGCCACCCCACCACTAGAGCCGCCAAACTGTTAGGGGAGTGGAAACTGAGCAGAGCCAATCTCCTCCTCCTCCCCCTTCACGCTCTCCCGTGTAGTGCGACTGTACAGGCGATCCGACAAATGGAACACAAATAAAACACGCTTTCTGCTGTTCTCCTGCCTTTTAATTATCCAGCGCCCAGGCCTCCCGTCCGGTGACCTGCTGGCACGCCGGGATTAGCTATCACAATGACCGCAAGCAGTGATCAAATATAAAAACATTTATACATTAACCCGGGACATTTAGTGGGAGTTTAGTGCGAGTCTGCGTTGGCCGGAGAAGGCCCGGGGAGCGCTGACAAGCAGCGTTAACAGCCGTGGTTTTTCATTAGAAGGTGTGAACTGAGCACCGCTTCGCCCGCTGGCTTCTTCCGCCGCCTGGCGAGACTGTTTGGGTCGCCACCTGTGCCGAGCGCAAAGTGACGGCAGCGCCACGGAGAAGAGAAGAGCAACTTGACAACACGTCCCAGGCCGGGTCACACCTCGGCCATTTCAATGCCATTCTCATCATGCGTCCTTCACTGAAGCGTGTTCTGTATAAATTAGAGGTGGAAAATACACTGCTCTGTACTTTGCGATGTGAATATCAATAAAAATACATATGTGTATGCATTGAGACCTTTATTCTGTCAAAGCACCACCTCCACACGCTGACAAACAGAAGCCAAGCTTCTCTGAATGCACCGCGCTCTGTGTGGCAGATTTACAGGAGAAGCTATAGTTTCAAAAGACATGCCATCTATTCAGCAACAGAAGGGGCTCTATAGCCAGTGGGGAGGGCTGTTGTCTGTGTAAGGGGCCGCATCAACAGTGACCCGGCACAAACCGGCAACAGCCAACCAACAGCCGGGGCTCGGCGGACGGGAATCCGTTGGCCGTTGAGAGGAGAGGAAAGAGTGATGGGCAGAGAGCTAGCAGGGCTCAACACAAAGGGGGCGGGGAAAGGAATATCAAAAAGGCGTACATTTCACCCTCCTGTTTTGACCAAGTCAAGCATGAAAAGGGGTGTAATACTCTTGAGTGGCAGCAGAGTGAGGCCATTGATGCAGTTATTTCTGCATGGGGGGGTTGTGCAGAGGGTTAAAAGACTGAGGCATCGGGCCATATGGAGGATCCTTTCCAGAGGCTCTGAATAGGAAGCTTAAAGGTCTACACTGCCTCCCCTCAATGCCACATTCCAGGTCAGGCCTTAGACCCGGACGTTTAAAAGCCAGCCCTGCAAAAGCACTGCCATATCTGCCAGTTTGAAATAGTATCTACTTTTTGGGGTGTAGAATCACCCTGTTGACTTAACAATGAATCCCAGGGACATATGTTGGGCCTTTGGCTAGGCGGTTCTCGGATGGGCCCCTACAACAAATCAGGGATCTATAGGCAGAGACAGTGGCTAGGCTTGTAAGCTGAGCTTGTAAGCTTCTCCCATCGAGGTCATTTGTCAAAATCAGCCTAATGGACTTTCAACCTCCTGTTGAATAATATCCACAACTGTTAAATCATTCCAAACACAGAAGGAAAAGAGAAAAGAGGAGAGAAGGAAAGTGCCTCTGACTCTAACTCAAGCAAAGGTTTTGGTTTCTTCAACTGGTGAAAAAAAAGGATTCTGGACACCTTCCCTCCGGACTGCCACTGGGCCAAGTGTTGTCTTCAATATTAATTACCATATAATTACAATATCATTACACGTCCCTGTCGTCTGGGCTGTTTGGCCAGCAGCTTATTAGCATTCTACATCCGACCATAGCGTCCGACTGCTAATAGAAGCCTGACTGAGACACCTGATGAAACACTGAAAAAACAAAGAAGATAAAAATAACCCAACAGGATGCTCAGTATGTAACGCAGCGTTTAGCATTGGTGTCGGCGCACAGAGCTGTCAACACTGTTTGATAGCAGGCCTGCATGGAAAATGCCAGAGGTTTTGTTGGTTTTATGGACAAACATGCCAGCAAAATTGTGTGTGATTCCAATTTACATGAACTGCAGTTTGTTTTACACACTCTCTCCGCTTCAAAGACTCTGCGAGACGTCTAAATGTCCGACACTGGCAAGTCTCTGAAGCTATTATCAAGATGTAGAGGGAGGTGAGGCAGCACTGTGTGCATTATCTGTGCCTAGCTCATCGAGGGAGGAACCAGATTGCTGTCCTCTCCGTGTTGTCCATGTGCATTTCAAAGAACATGACAGGGAAACAGAACTTACCCCCTTCGCGTGCAGCCATGTTTACATTCCCGAGGCCAGACAGGGACGAATAAACAGACATTACTGAACAACAACAACAAAATATATTAATATCCACAATTACACATCTTAATATATATACAACATTATACAGTACCAGAGCCAGAGTAAGTCAAAATATGTATTTTGGTTCATGGACTTATTTCACTCGCAATATTCCTTAATGCACTTATTATTGTCATACATTTATAGTGACATAGGTAGAAATAGACAATATGGTAACATGGACTCCTTACCGTCACAAAGTCCTGTTGAATGCATAGAGTAAAAACAAAAAATATATATTGAATATGAGATTCTATCATCATCCTATTGAGTCAAACATAACTTGCAATATAATGAAAAAAATTGTGGTGGGGGATACGATTAGGTGAGATGTGGATAGAGAAAATTCACAAATGTAGAGTTATATTTAAAGCACAGCATTATGTGTTACTACTACCGCTGTGTGTCCTTCACATTCTGTGAAGGACACACAGTGGTATGTGAATGTAAGTGAAAGTATGCCAGTAGGCTAGGGTCCGTCAGTCACATGTGTGGCGATCCTGTTTCATCGCTGAATGTGCAGCCTTTGTAACAACTCACACAAGACATGATCAACGAGCTGACCACCGTCAAGGACGTGATTGTAAACAAGGTTGCACAGTATCAACTCGGCATTCAGCTGTCTCCCCCCCAGACAGGGAGAGATGGGCGGACCACACCCACTGTGTCTCAGGTGTTGAGGACAGGGCAGGTATCAACGTTACCATGGAGATTTTGGGTGGGTTGGGGAAACAGATCAGCGTGGGAAAACTATCGTGATTGAACGATAAGAGATAGGACCTTCCCTGTCCTGTTCTGTACTCTGATAAATGGCCTCCCAGCTTGGAGAGCCTTCCTCAGCACAGGCTGGTTTATTGGATGCTACGTCTGCAGTGTCAGCAGATGCTCTTTGTTTATGCACACGCAACACACGTGTGTGTATGTCTATGTTTGAACAAAATATCAAATGTCAATTAGTTCCATATTCACACCTTTTCAACCTTTTTAATTACAACCTTTTAATTGGTCAATACTAAACCATAAGAAATGAACAGAGATGCTGAATCATGTGTTTGTGCCTCAACAGACAACACCTTTGTCGTAATTTCACATCTTTGGACCCAGATACATGGTCTCCCTTCTTGTGGACCATACATATGGTCTACCTTCTGACCAGACCAGAGTGATGCTCTACCTTCTGACCAGACCAGAGTGATGCTCTACCTTCTTGTGTGCCAGAGTCGGTTCCTGGGTGAGCAGCAGGCGCTGTGCACAGATGTTCCCCAAAGCAGAGCTTCTTAGCCAGTCTTTCTCCAAGGGGTCCAACTGCACCCTGGGATACAGAGACTGGGACAGAGGGGACAGCTTCAAACTACTATTTTACGATACAAGCGGCTGCAGTGAATCCCATTGACAACATTCAGGGTTAGGGTTGAAAAGGTGAAACTGCATTAAGGAATTTTCATTGTACACCATTGCCATCCTGTTTTGCCCATATACTTTAAGAACATAAAAACAAACTCCATGGCACTAAGGTAGGGGTCCTGGTGCCATTAAGGGTGTTTATTGGCCAGCAAGGTGATGCAAGCCACCAGCTATGTCTTTAATCAGCGACGTGCCAGGCTCTCTGTCTGTTTACCGGGCAGAGACGTGTTAATGACACAGCCCCGGGGGCTCTCTGGGGGAGATTCACATTCACAACTCATACAAGCAGGCGGGGGGAGAGTCTGAATGTTAGCTCGTTGATTTTATGAAGAGTTTGGAAATGGAATGGAGCCTTTGTTAAACCACAAGCAAAGCATAGATCAGAAGAGGTTTCAATAAACTCAATGTTTTATTATTTAGTCAAACGAGAAATGGAGGATTTTCACAGGAGAATTCCAGGGACTGCTTACCATAACGGAGGAGGTAGCCATGCTTCTGGTGTCATCATCAGGACCCTCCTCACTCTAATACACACACACACATGCACACACACACACATGCACACACACACACACACACACACACACACACACACACACACATAGTTATGGACAGTTATGTAGCATTATTCTACAAAATATGGATGAATGATTTCCAGTTGACTCTTACCCTCCCTAATGTTATATCTAGTCATTCCCTTTATAAAATCAAAGATTCGATCATCACTCACACCTTGATTCACCTGGTCAGTCAGTTTCCATTAATTAAAACAGCTATCTCATTTTGTGTGTCATTCGCATGTGTGTGAATCCGTGTTGTTGGGGGGGGGGGGGGGGGGAACGTGTGCACCGTGAGTCTTTACATATGATCTTCTAATGAGTCCCCACAGGAGCACTAAAGGCTAATAACGAATCCATTGAAACCTTAAAGAGCCTGTCAGAATCCTCAAAGGCTCGCCGAATCACTTCACAGAGCCTTCCTTTCAGCTCTCAACCTCACAACTTTATTTACCGTCTTTTTTCAGCACGGCAGATTACAAAGGTCTCTTCCCCGCGTGTTAATGAGCAGCACTTGATTCGCTCTTGATTTGTTCCACTGGAGACACCTCTTTATTCTACCTATACATTTCATTCATTCATTCATTTCCTGTTTCATTCCACTCATGGTTTCCATGATTTTTTCATTGCATGCACGCCAAGGACTCACAATTAACTTGTGTTGTTATCTGCTCTAATAACTATACAGTTGTTAATACTGAGGCACCGTGAGTTTAACCATGTGCATGTCTAGGGTCTTAGGCTGTATATGATAATCTTTGCAGGAGGTTATTTCTCATCCTTATCAAAATAATTAGTTGCTAGCTTGCTTAATAAATAGATTAAGTAATTGTTGTAAAAGGTTGTTTACTGTTTTACCAACAGTCCAATACAGGCCAACTACAAGGACCAAATATATTAAAAAAATGATTTTATGAAATATTTGTATTTTCACCTAGTGACCTCCTGTCATGAAATCATGAAATCCTTCCTCGATCGAGCGCCAACGATTCACTGGGATGGGGAGCCAGCCAGCGCTCAGTGACATCACCTCCTCTCCGTGGCCCACACCACTGAGCCCCTGTCCACCTGCACTCCCCCTGCCCACGGCCAGCCTGAGAAGGAAGGCAATGAAATAATAAACCGACTGATTCCGTGTTGACGAGACATGAATGGGCCCCGCTGGCCCTTGGAACAAAGTCAGCTACCGTTAGCATAACAAAGGCCTTCCCAGCCTGCCACTGTGCTGCCACTCCTCCGGCTATTCATCCTGTCAAAACACCACGTTTGGCTTTTCCTCCTCTCTCCTCCCATTCCTCCTTCACAGCGACCCCCCCCCCCTTCACATCAACTGACAGCTATGGATGCGGGGCGGGAGGGGCAATGGGCAGGGGGCGGGGGTCGTGGAGGAGGTATCCATTCTCTCATCAGCATTCAAGAGAAGGGGCCTTTGTATGTCTATCGCCTGCCCTAATTGGTCGCGTTTACTGGGCCCCTTTGTCAGACTGGCGAGAGGTGAATGTCTACACAGTGGATGAGCGGTTTCAAGAGACGTGGGCGAAAATAGATGGACTAGGTAAAGGAAAAGACAGACAAAGGAGAGAGAGAGAGAGAGAGAGAGAGAGAGAGAATGGAGAGAGAGATATTGGAAGAGAATTGGGTCAAATAACCTTTTAGAGTCACACTTTGTTTTTCAAAGGCAAAGTATTGTTTTGAAGTGCTCAATAAGTCATTTTTAACCTCTCCCACAGTCCAAAGATCTGATGTTGTTCACTTTAAAAAGAGATGCCGGCATCTCATTTGCCGAAAAATAGTAAAATAATAAAAAGAAAGAAGAAGAGAGTAAAATGTTCTAATCTTTGGGATGTTTATTTTGTGCCTCAAAGGGAAGCCTTTTGAACATCTAATTAATGACATGTTAATCTATCCATCAGATCGATCAGTGCATCCTGCTTCTTTGTTGAGGCTCCTTAGAACCTTTTAATGAGGGAAAATGTTACTCAGAAGAACAATTCTGCCAACATTTAAGTCCGCTAATTGTTTCATTTTATCTTTCTAATCTCTGTCTCTTTAGTGTTTAGTGTTCACACTTTGATCACCTTCAGAATGAAATGTGTTATGAGAGAGGGGGGTAGAGACCCATAACAACAGGCATTCCCTGTTGAAGAAATAAACCATAACCCAGCAACCCCCTCTGAAGACCCAAACATGCCCCAGCTGTGAGGAGAGCAAATATTCAAGTAGAGGGCCGCATGAAGGAGCCCTGACGACGGTTCAGTACTGAAGAGGAAACTCTCATTCATTAATCCTCATTTCAAGATACATTTTTTCATCATTTTTCCATTGCAGTCATTTTTTGAATGTCCTGTGTTTTTTGTTGTAGAATTTATATCACCCTAAATAAAAAGCCATTTTACGGCACTGTGTAAGTGGCTTTCAGTTCGGTTGAAAACACTTTTCCATAATTTTTCCGCATGGGTGCTGGTGTCAAACTAGAGGCTGGTTGAAGAGTCATCATGGATTGTGAAACTCCCATTGTTTACACATTTCTTTAGTTATTTTTATCTTATGTTCGTAAATTGCATGAAAGGCTTTAAAGTTATATTTAACATATTCCAAAATTTGTGTTGACTTTTGGCAAAAAATAATATGACATGTCAACAGAAATGATAAAATATAAAAGGTATAATTATTTTAAAACTAACTCATGTATTCAAACTACTACAACCTAAGCTGCCCTAAACGACAGTAGTGGTAACTAATGAAGAATCTTGAGCTGATTAACATATGAAACAAGATTTCAATAGACAAAAGATTTGCCCGTGGCTGAAATGAAATCAACTTTAGATTCCGGCGAGACAATGTAATGAGACAGGAGAGAAAGATAACCCACGTTTCAGAATCGCTGTGCTCTTTGAACGAGAGAGAAAGAAAGCTCTTATCTCAGACCAGCAACCCCTGGCTTATGTAATCTACACTGCAATTCAGCATGGTCGCCGTGTGATTGTTTGAAAAATGAGAAAGCCATTTGGAGCGAGGCGGCGAGTGTGAAAGGAGGCCGCCATTCCGCCCGGTGCCCTGTGTTGTCAGAGTCTTCGCGGGGTCACCGGAGGTCGAGGGAATTATGCCCTGCAGTCTTGGCGCTCGTTTCAACGGGTTCCATATTCCCTCGAGCGAGCCCCTCGATAAAGCACTCCTTTTTCCCCGGGCGATAATGAAAGCAGACAGCTCTGCAGGGGGACATGAATGTTTTGTTAAGAGGGGTGTATCGGTGCTGTTGGGTCCAGGGGGTTGATGGGGATTAAACTGGGATCTCTTTGTCTGTGTTTCACTTGCTGTGTGTAGCCTTTTCACTCCAGCTGCAGTTTAACCCGCGGACTTGGTTCAAATGTACCTTTAAAAATTGTTTTCCCTGAGAAGTATAAGGGATGGAGTCATGGACTGCTGGGCGAGGGATTGTGCGGATGGAAATAGGTTGGAAAGGAGGCGATGTTGAAGATAGATACAAATATAGCTTGTTGCTGAGACATCCGCTCTTATGCTGTGCAAGAGATTATGTGAGCAAGAGATTGCATAGAACACAATATTGAACCATATAAAATACATTTGTACGGCTCTACAGATCAAGCAAAAACATTTTTTATTATGCTGAGATTGGATTCCTACATATTTTGTGTTGTTAGACCGTTCAATAGTTTGAATAGTCAAACAAGGAATCAAAATGTCTAATAAATAGGAGTCAAAGCAGACACCTCTGCAGGGGGAAATTAATGTTTTTATGAGGGTGTTGGCCATTGGTGCTGTTGGGTCCAGGGGGTCAAATTGGAGGTGTTTTTTTTAAATTCCAGTTGATATCTTTCCAGAAGAATGGTCTTCTGGGACAACAGGAGCTCCCGGATCGTCCAGTATTGCTTAGGTATGTACTTTCTTATCGGGTCTTGTGTGTGTGTCTTTTAGTTAGAACACTCCTAGCAATAAACTGTAACATTCCTGGCAGTTCTCAGAGGTCTGTGTCACTGGTGTCCATCCCAGTGCTAGTACCACCTTAACCAGTGTACCATCGCAGACTCACCCTCCCGGAGGCAGCGGCGTCGCTGGCCAGCGATATGGAGTCGCTCCGGAGGGACAGAAGGTCAGAGCAGGCCATGTCTCCGCCGTCGCTGGAGCCGGGGCTGGGTTCTCCCGGGACATACGCCCCAGCGGGGAGGGGAAGGGCTGTCGGCCTGGTGGGTCCCTGTGGCTCTCCAACTGGTGGGGACTGGTTCAGTGGGACGGCTCTGCAGGACTGGGCAGGAGGGACAGGAGACACTTATGAGCCAACCTGGGACTGTTGAGAGGCCGATCTACGTGAGGTATAAGAGGCTCTTAAGAACCACTCATCCAAACTCATTATTGAATAATGTCTAGATGAATATAAAAGAAATAGCCTTCATGCAATTTTGGACAAAGACATTTACAGATTTAATTTTATACATTTCAAAATAATAAGACAAACCCAAAGGATCCTAATGCCAAACTATATTAATATGATTAATAGTATTGTGTTGTGCCCTGACAACTCGGTGACAACAACACGTCACAGCTTTAATGTGTTTTGTTTTTGCATTGAGAGAAGAGAGAAGAGCATTCATACAGTGATGTAAATACAAAATGAAGCAATGTAACAAACCAACAGCCCCCAGCAGCGTGTGTACTTGGATCTGAATGAGAATAACAGCAAAATAACAAACAACTCACAGAGCAAGAAGCTAAAGCCAAACTGCTAGCCATCAGTTCCAATCCACACTCATGTCCCTCACACAGTCTCGGTGTTGCATTGATTTAGTGTACCAGTGTTTACCACTCAACAAAATGTCTGCCTGTCTCCCTAAAAGTGCTGTTCTTCTTTAACAGGCAAGTTGAGTTGCCTGCCGGGGACTGTACAGTACAATCAAAGCTGAGGAACAGACATCATCATCAGTATAGCAGTTTAACATCTCCAAGCGACGCAGTTCTCCTCTAACAGCTCGGACGGGCCTCCCCAGAGAGCTAATTACACACTCGCTCAGTCACCGGTGCTGTCCCATTACACACACACGCACACACGCGCACACGCACACACACACACACACACACACACACACACACACACACAGACTATACGCAAAAGGCCTGCTTTAAAGTAGTTACCTGATGCTACTAATTAGTGACTGATTATGTGTTGATACTTCTAGTACAAACAATGGTGACACTGTTATACACATCAGAGAGGTTTCCCTCCTGACCAGTGATTTTAGATGTAATAATCAGAATGCTGTCCTCAACGTTTTAGAGCACGTGTAATGTTATATACCTGAGAGGTCTGTTCTCAGTTTGAATGATATTCTTAGCACAGACTCATATTGCTGTTTAGTCATAAGTCAGCCATGCTGGTAAAACATGCTAGCTGCACTGCTAGCTGACCATCAGCGATAAGCTCAGCCCCATGTCGCATTGAGGACAACCATTAAAGACTGTCGCCTATGTGTGTGGGCCAAGCTGACTGTCAACACGTCCGTCTTTGACTAATCTTTACATCTACAGACCTAAGTAACATGAAATGCTTAAATGCATTTGTTACATGCAGTGAACATAAGACAACACTTCACTGTCTATGACCACTGTGACACTGTCCAAATGATGATGAAATAAAACCAGAAAAATGCATAGTTACATTTACTACATATAATTGATCATGTTGATTCATACATTTGTGCATAATATATACATGTCCTTGCAAAATAACTTTCTTTTTACTTTTTTGTTACAGTAAATAATTCTGGGCGGGAATCGTATGTTAAATTGTAGTTGGTACTAGAATATCAGATGAACGGTGAACAGAGAAACCGAGGCAGGCAGCGAGGAAACACTCATGAAAACCAGCTGGGGATTGGTATGTAATTCATCTAATTAGTGCAGTCCTCGCCTTAAAACCAAACATCTGACACGAAATAATCATCTCCGATTACCGCGGCTCTTTTCAAATGCACGTCAAGTTGAAGCACCTTTCTTATCCATGCCGTTTGTTTTTCCACTGAGAATCCCATTAAAAGGAGTTTCTCTTGATCTAGAACTGCATTACAAACACTTTGTGTGAAGTGGACATACGGCAGATTAATGCTGCCGAGGCGATGTTTGATGCTGGTGGCTGGGTGGGTGACAGGAGCAGGCTGTCATCAGAGAAGCAGCGTCTTATCAGAGGAACCTTACACAGAGAGGGAAGTAATTGGTGCCAGTGACTGTCATATCCTCATGTTGCATCAAAGTGGAGCCCTTCCTGCATTAACCATATATACACGATGCCACAAACACACAGCACGAAGAGAGGAGGAGAGGAGGATCATATCTATAGAGATAGGAAGTGATTTCTAAAAACACTGTTGAGGACTAGCGTCACGTAAAAGACACAATAAAAGGAACCATTGCCTCACACTTTGGCTGCAATCTGCATGTTTGAGGAGCAGCTGTTTAAAGCTCTCTTACCTCCTTTTATTAGCAGAAAGGTGATCAAATAATTGAATTGGAATCTTAGCAGACACTATCAAGCGACTTAACAATCAAATAATATAGCATACAACTTATTTTGTTTCCTTCACAATTATCACACAGATGTACAGATTGCCTATCACCAGTGATTCATTCACAACTATACCTGACCCATAGAATACGTTCATGACTATTCATCATTGGTGAGTGCAGAAGTCAGTCAGGGTACAGAGATCAGTGCTTACTCCATAGCCATCTGATTCCTGTTAAACCTGTTATAGACAATCAATAATATTCTCACAGTATGGCTCCTTGACAGCAAGGGCCCTATTCAAGGACTCTTACTGGCATATCATTGTTTATATTGTTTTAAGAAAATCAAATCTTTCATTTTCCTTTTGATTTTTGATTTTTTCAATAATTTGCATTCAAATTATTTAAAGTTCCATTTTCAGTTAGTTCTATTTGAAATGTATTTTTTCAATGTTTTTCATTCAATAGTATAGAGTAGTAGTAGTAGTGTATTCTCTTGGAAGCTATATGTGATATGAGCAAATGTATTCCCTAATTGATTTGTGGCGACTATTACAACCTATACATTCACTCTTTTTATTTTTATTTATTTGCTTTGAATACACAAGCCATGGCAATGTAGATATGTGATTTAGCACATCAGAGGCAAAGGCTAATAATATTTGAATCTCTCTCTCTCTCTCCGCTCTCCCTCTCTCCCTCCTAATCCTATTTAAATTCATATAAGCCCCCTCCCCTCCCCCTGCCCGTATCGTGATCTGGGGGAATTACTTATTCGAATTCTTCTGAGGAGTAAATAACTTTATGCATGATATCGGTATCTTCATAATTCAGATCAGCAAAGTCAATTTGGTTTAAGTGCTGCGGCGCCACACGCCACAGAGGTTCTGAGGGACTGTTTGGATCAGTGGGCGCACACGGGGGCGCGTAATGGGATCCATCACAGGAGCAGAAGAGAAGGAGATCTTCCACCACAGCATGGGTTCAGTGGTCCATCGGAGGACCGCGTTATGTATATAGAGAGGGGCCATGGGCGTACGGCGGTCTGTTTGCCTACACTTTTGTAAGAGTTTACCGGGTGTAAGACCCAGTTATGGGAGTTTTGTATTGGTGGATGTTGTGGTTAATGTGGAGTGGAAGTTGGCCAAGATGTATGACCTCATCTGGGGATTCATATTCGGTTATAAAAGCTTCTGTCGAAATGAAATAGCTTTGTCTTGTCTTTAACTTCCACAACCATTATCAGCAAAGCTTTACCTTAAACAATCGACAATATCTCACATGCGTAACTCTACATTTCAAATCAATGAAGGGACGTGTAAAAAAAACATAATTAATACCACTCGAAACCTTCCGAAGCTATTCGGATAAAACAAAAAGAGAAAATAAGAAAAAATACCTTGCTGGAAAAAGGAACGTGTACTGAAAAAAACAATCAAATTGATGAAAAAGGAACTGTCATAGAATCTGTGCTTTGAACTTGATCAGACGCAACATTTTGACAAAGAACAAAGACGGCCACTATGAAGGGAAAAAAGGGCTACCTGCTAGTGCTGGAAACAAAGAAACTGAGGGGAGAGGCAGACATTTGGCACTGCCATCACTACAGCACACTGGAAGCAGTTGAAGCCTATGAATATAGATGAGGGGCTGATGTGCACATTATTTCCCATCAGGCCCTGTGTCTTTACTCACCTCCTCTGCCTGAGTGATCACCAGCGCTGGGGGGCTGCCACCCGACCCCCCGGCTTCTTCCATGCTACAGCCCCTGGCGAAGGAGCCCTGCACGCACGTCCGTGGGGTCACTGACGGGTGGGGCTCTCCCTGAGGAAGGGCTCGGGTTGGATCCCCTGGTGAGTGTGGCGCTAAACACGGGCCCCGATCAGGCCTTACAGTCCACTCATGGTGCTGATGAAGGGCTAGCAGCGGCCCCTGACTGGTCAGTGGAGCGTTGGCGGAGGCGGTGGCTGCACAGCTGCTGTCTGCCTGGAGAGGTCGTGTGTCTGGGTCTGTGCCAGGCTGGGGTGGATCTCCACTGAGACCCTGGTCCAGTTGGTCCTCGCCGTCCTCCGGTGGTTGCGTTATGTCCGGGGACTCTTCAGGGTCAAGAGGAGTAATGTCTGATGGGTGTAACTGAGAACGGCAGCCATCTTGGTCCTGGACTACCGCACCCACAAGTTCCTTGTCTTGGTCTGGATGTACAGTGTGTACATCACAGCCTGGTGTTTCCTCGGTTGGGAGATGCTGAACATCACCGTCGTGTATTGGGAGGCTGTTATCAGTTGGGAGACACTGTGGGTTCTCACTGACCGGCAGGATCTCTCCAAAACGCTCTGCCATTGAGGTTGATATCAGAGATGTTTGTAGAGCAGTGGGTTGTATCTTAAAACAGTAAAGGAGAATTGCTTTTGAGAAACAAAGATATCACCAGCATACTATTTAAAATATTTTTAGATACAATCTCTGACGGTTACTCCTGGCTATAATTTCAGCCAATCAGAAATGGCAAGAAAGTCATCCATTCCCTATACGAATGTGCATATCATTTGAATCAAAATGAGCTTATCCATGGCGACGCTCCCTCCCAACCCCCTCTCCGACAAAAGACGAGTTGAGACTAGAAGTAGTTTCAAATACAAGGTGACAGTTCTGTGTTTCAGTCATAGGAAAGGAGAACCATGAGGGGATAATATAAACAGTGGGTTCTGTTGTCATCTAAACTACAATGAAGCCTCTTCAGTTAAACAGAAAAGTAACCCTAACGAATCAATACTTAATGCAGAAGTCCAGAGGGTGGCAATTACGTTTGAACACGGATAACAAGGACTACATTTCACACTTGCATAGCTAGTATTAAAGAGTTTAGGCCTATTTTCCAATTAATTAAACACACTGTCTCTAAGTAACCTCTGGACATTTGCACCGCGGCCTCAGCTAATTTATGAGGGATTGAGGCAAACAAATTTATTTTAAGTAAAAGCCTTCACAACAAGAGAGAGAAAGTAAGCAGACTGAAGAGTGTGGGAATTGCATTGAATATTTCACTGAATAATCAACGTTGTACATGCAAATTGTTAACACAACTCGTCAATGCTTACATAGGCGGCATATTGCTTTATGTCCTTCATACGATTATGGTTAGCCTAACTCTAACCATAACTCTTTCCTAAGGGCTTGTCTGGCCATGTTTGAGCTCAAGGAGAAGAGTCGAATAAAAGCATAATCTGAGTTCCAGACATCTCAATTAAAAAAGCACATGTTTTTCCCCATATTATTAAGCAGCAGCAATTTAGGCTATTTGCTGGATATGCTATCACTTAGGGCCTAAACTGTGAACTGGGGAAGTCACTTGGCCCCCCCATGAAGTTATTTCATTTTAATGAGCGAAGCTAAAAACAGCCTGTGAATAGCATCTCTTATCTCCTCATCCCATCTGAGTTCAGAATGGTGCACTTGTCACCTCTCCTCTCTGCTGCCCAGTGCAGTCATGCCCAGCGTCCTGCTTGTGGAGAGCGTTTCACTCCGCTCATGCTTCATTAGGAGATATCATCTCCGTTTAGCGGCTAAGGAAATACATTTCACACTCATATCTCAGGCACTGCGAGTCATCATTAAAAGAAAATAGCCAATGAGTCAAAGCATTAGGTTCGGCTCATGAAAACCTGGAGCTAAAGCAGTAATAACAACCGCACGCCTTCATTAGGCACGCCCAATGAAGAGAAAAACGATGCATGGGTTTGTTATTTGCAATTGGCAGCACAAACCACCGGGTTTAGCAATGGAAGATAGTTGAGCTAGACAGGAGACGATGAGGGTAAGGCCATCTTTATGCTCACCTGGAAATCCCTGTCATAAATAGACCACTCTGGCAGCAAAACGCAGGTGCTTTAGCAGGCAAATCCACCGAAAGAAGACTCTCAAGGGTTGCTTTATGTATTTTCAGAGAAGAGAGGAACCAATGTGTAGCCTATAGCACCTATCCGTTCGAGGTGAAAGTCTATGTCCACAAACCCTGTCCCGTCTAATAATAGATCCTTTAATGGCATTAGGATTAGTAGGCCAACCCAGAGTGCTGTTGAAGACGGCCTTGTTTACAAAATGACCTCTAGTGCACACTACAAACGTAGGTAGGCTATGTTGCAATAGGCAACATTATTTTATCATATCTATAAAAAGTATATTTTGGGTTGATTCTGCTGATTTTGGGTTGAAAAGTTATGCGCCTATGCAAAGATACAAATAATGAAATAACTGAAAGACGAAATGGGAACATCAATCACTGCAATTACTTCAAACTATTTCATTGTTAGATTGTATTGATTTATTGAGTTCAGCAATTGTTTGAATAAACAAACAAATAACTAAGTAAAATAAATATTTGTATCTATTATTTTAAACTTTCAGTTATGAATGTGTTTTTGTCTTATTTTAGTAAGAGTTTGGTACCCTTTATTTCTCAACAGGGTATTTTACATTATTAGTCAGCTTCATTAATTCATATCAATTACATAATGATCAGATTAAGCCTGTGAGACTGACAAGTCACATCCACCTGCCGTGTGTGTTTGTGTGTGTGTGTGTGTGTGTGTGTGTGTGTGTGTGTGTGTGTGTGTGTGTGTGTGTGTGTGTGTGTGTGTGTGTGTGTGTGTGTGTGTGTGTGTGTGTGTGTGTGTGTTGGTAAAAGCGGGCGTTGTGCGCATTAACGTGAATTGTGTTTACTGGGTGGAGCTGACAGCAACACAATGAGTTGCCAGCTCCCCCTCCCAGCAGAGGCGCTTTGCTCTCACCAGACTCAGAATCAGGCGGGCTCACATGGGCAAAGCTGCCTGCGCTAAAGAAGAGGCACCCGTCAAACTTATTAGAGCAACTACTCAACCTGCAATGTATCCAAACGCAACATCGCTTCCAAAAACGCGTTCATTTGTGGAAAAAGTGCATGTGCCTATTTGATTTTTGTTCCCTTTTGGTTACCGTGCGTAAGTTGCTTGTGCGCGTCCCGATCAAAGCGCACCGGCATATACTTTGGAAAAAGTGCAGCCATGGCGTATCCTCAGGGTTTTCTGTTCCAGCCGTCGGTTTCGCTGGCGCTGCACTCTTGCCCGTCGTTCAACTCCAGTGTGATTCTAGGACCACGGACAGAGGAGCTCGGACGCTCCTCCTCGGGTTCCGCTTTCGCGCCATACGCGGGATCCACGACGTTTAGCAGCTCGTCACCGAGCTTCAACTCCCACCTGCCCTACGGCGGAGAGCCGCGGCCGGCGGCAACTTTGAACTCCTTCGTGGTGAGTACATAAACAACTGTGAACTATTGACCTGGCTGTTGTTGACCTGACGCGTGTGTTCGCTCATAGACATATTGGGACAGGCTACTTGTATCAGTAGGCCTACCTGAGCAGGGTCCTCATTGTTGATTAGCTACAATAAAGTAAAAAAATAAGTGTTAAGTTTTCGTTATTAGGCTATTGTTCATATTTCAGCGCTGCATTTTTCTCTATCCTTTATACGAATAGGCTCTGTCGGTAAATTCATTGCGAGCTTTATTTAAATCAAATGTAAAAAATTAATCACCTCGTTGAAGCCGTAAGATATGTCTATTTAATAAGGTCCTGGGGGTCCATGTTGTGTTTCTAAAAAAATAAGTCTTCTTCAACCTCATGTCAGAAGTTCATGTGTTTATTTATTGTTGACAATTGACTGACACATCGTGAACCTGCTTTATTTGTGTTATTTATTATTTATTTATTTTTGCCGTTGAATGTGTTACAATTGAAATAAAACGATGTTGTTTGACTCTTAGGGGCCTGCTTATGACTCGTCGGCCATCAGCGGCTCCCTGGACTATCATCCGTTCGGCGGGGCCCTGGGAGCCTTCCCCTACGGGGACCCCGCGTACCGGAAGAACGCCACCAGGGACGCGACCACCACCCTCAAAGCATGGCTCCACGAGCACCGCAAGAACCCCTACCCCACCAAGGGAGAGAAGATCATGCTGGCCATCATCACCAAGATGACCCTGACCCAGGTCTCCACTTGGTTTGCAAACGCCCGCCGACGCCTCAAGAAGGAAAACAAAATGACGTGGACCCCCAGGACCAGGAGTGAGGATGAGGAGGAGGATGATAACATTGACCTTGAAAGGAACGACGAGGATGAAGAGCCGATCAAGCCGACCACAGAGGAGATCGAGTCCCACATCGATGCTGGTGAGTTCCAATGCAAAACTATGCTGAACTTATTGCGGCGTGTACAAGCAACACTTGTAAATTAAATATTTTATTTTTTTATTTAAGAAAAATAGGACCCTTGAATTGTAGGCTCGCTGTTGTTTATCGTTAGTTTTCGTATCGTTTAACCCTTATTTATCATGTTCTGTCTAGCTGGACCGAACCCAGCCTCGAAGCCCGAGACGCACACAGAGTGCCGTGGCAGCAGTAGTGAGACGGAATGTGGTTCAGCTGAACCGGATTTGAAAGACCATGGGGAGAGGAGACTGTTCCAGAGCCCGGTGCCTGGCACGGGTCTGTCCTACGCTAGCGCCCTGCTGGGGACGCCCGGGGAGTCGGAGTCAGGCCGCGCGGCCAGCCCCACATCAAAGCGGCCCGTCGATGAAGCTGGAAGCGGCGTGTCCACGGCTGTTATCCGCTCGCCAAACCCCGCAGCCCCCAAACCCAAGTTGTGGTCGCTCGCAGAGATTGCTACTTCTTCGGATCATAAATGTAGAGGATCTAATCCCACGAGTACTTCCACGCGGACCCAGTTCCCCCATGGTGCGCCTCTTTCCAGACGCCTGTACTACACGTCTCCCTTTATCCCCGGCTATTCAAACTATGGCACGTTTGGACACCTACACAGCGGCCCGGGATCAAATATGGGCTCCACGACACATTTAAACGGATTACATCAAACCCTGCTGCAGAGGGCCGAGGCGATCGCCAGAGACTGTAAACTGCGAAGTCAAACACAGTTAGACCTTGGCAGAGAATTAACACAGCACCAAGTCAAGAAAGGTTTGGCAAATGTGTAGATTTATCGGACTTTTTAGATTGACATATTTATTTGGACACTGCCGTATTTGTTGGATGCCTTTCTGACCTTTCCTGGAGATAAATAAAGTAAAAAAATAAAAAGGAATTTTCTGAATGCGGACGGAGACTATTATTTAGTAGGCCTAACACGAATATAACAGTTTAGACTGCATTTTTGTATGTTCCTTAAAATGTAATCTTTGTAGTGCGTTCTGCACAAATCGTGAATGGATCATTAAAAGTTAGTTTTATGAATTCGCAACTGACCACCTTCCATTTTTAATCACTTTAGAAAGTTATTATTTGCTATTTAATGATAAATTAATTCTCTATATACTACATCAATGAACTCAAATAAATGTTTATAAAAGAAAGAAAGTAAAAATAATCGGTCTAAATTATATTTACTTTCTTCTAAACATGAACCTAAAAATGAGTGGATGTCCACTAGTCTTAAGGCATAACACTCCATGAAATACTTGTTTTTTTCTGGGCCAAATGGTTCTTTACAAATCAGTGACAAATCCGACCCTTAAAGCTGTAATACTCCAAGCCGAGAGACAGAGAACAGTAATCTTAGGTGTTGCTCTCTTGGCCCACAGAGTGTGCAGTAAAAGAAATGCTCCAAAGCTGAAAGAAAACAACAGTTTAGTCTAAAAGTGAATGAAGTAAATAGCCTTTGGCCTCCGTTCAGGATCAACACCTTGCCATGACAAGCAGACAGATAAATCCTAAGTTGCTCAATATCACTGCAACACAAGTGTGTGTGTGTGTGTGTGTGTAGGAGGGTGTGTGTGTGTGTGTGTGTGTGCATGTACCTGTTTGTTTGTTTGTGATTGTGTGTGAGTGTGTGTGTGTGTGTGTGCATGTATAAATATATATATGCTCTGAAAAAGAACCATTCAGGACTTTACAGAGAAAATCTGCCACTAAGAAGCTTACCACTTTCTCGGGGCATCTTTGAGGAATTAATTGTGTAAATTTCAGATCTTGTGGTTTCCTTTTGAAGCTGGTCGGATTTCTTCTGATCCGGCATTTTACGGCGCCAACAGCAACAAACATGGGAGTATATAAGAAAAGCCCATCGCTGTGAGCCGTGGCTACCGTACACAATCACTTGGAATGGGAGTGTAATCTGCTCCGCTCATGTGTTCAGCAGGGTGTAAACTCCACCAGGCCTCTCTCCATCCTCTGGATCACACGGCTCAGGCCAGGTCACACTCTTTGTGATACACACACACACACACACACACACACACACACACACTCTCTCTCTCTCTTGACTGTTAAGGTGATATATATTGTGTACATGATTGATGTTACATTAGAGTTATGTTGGCAACAGAAAATATCTTGTAAAGCATTACAAAATATGAGCTGGGCAAAATGAATAATAATGATATGGAGAAGATTTGAATGATTCCTATGTTTGTTTGTTATTTATTGATTTGGGTTCATTGGGATGTTACAGGGAAGTATGAAAGTATTACTATGAAAGGATGCTCTAAAAGTATGATACAACTAGTGACTTTATTTAAAGCACAAGCATACTGTAGCACAAAAGAGACATATTGTTTTCACATCAGAATGATATAGCTTAATAAAATCATCTATTATAATAATCAACAATAATAATAGATACAGAAAAGTACAAGTTAAAAAGATCATTTTAATCACGTCTTTCATTAAATCTTTAAATCATCCATTCATTGGCTCCTGGTACAATAGTGAATGATTATTTTGTGGGGGAATGACCAATAACCAAACGTGGTAGTTTCTGAGCCCCATCCAAAATGCGCGCGTGTGTGTATCTGTGTTTGGCGTTTGTTGCTCATACATGTCTGATGTGTGTGTGTGTGTGTGTGTGTGTGTGTATATGTGTGTGTGTGGGGGGGCTTACATGTTTAGTCGTGTGTGTGTGTGTGTGTGTGTGTGTGTGTGAGGGTCTGGGTGTTTGTGGGGCCTACGTGATTGGTTGTACTTGTGTGTGCCTGGGAGATCAGGAGACACTTCTATAATTGATGCAGTGCAACAACAGAGCAGCAGTCTATAATCAAAGCAGCGCTGAGTATCGATTGGTTTAGACAACGGAAGACTCAGAAGGTCAAATATTACATCAACAATCAATAGAGAAACCATGATACCCTGCATCACGGTAGGGGGCTCTGCTGTTAGACTGGAGCATGTCTGACACACGCCAGATGATGGGATTCAAGTGTGTTTTACAGGGTGGAGCCAGTGGATGGGGCCACCTCGACCCGTTGCATGGCTCGGATCTGACTGGAGGGTCTGAGAGTGGGTTTGTGTGAGATCACTGTATATTTCCTTCAACATGATCTTAGGCCATTTGATTAAGCTGAACCCACATCTTTTCAAACCAGAAACTGAGTACAAACCAGTTAGTTCCATGTAAGCGCCAAGCTGTTTAAGATCTTAACCATGATTAACAGGCCTTTAACGATCAGGATCAAATGAAATCAGATACTTTGGGTTTACTTTGAAAACTTTCCCTAACCCTATCAAATGTAGCTATCTTATGACATTTTATAAAACAATTAATTCATTAACTTCCAGATTAATAAACATTTAAATTGTTTCTTGAAACCCCATAAGAACAGTACAAGTACGAAACATAATGATTGTCACACACACACACACACACAGTTAAATAACATTTGATGCAAGGGTGCAAACTGGTGAGGGTCACTGGTGAAGGTGACAAACATTTTTTGTCAGTGCTCCAAACTTTTAACATAACTCTTCAGCATATACTATTCAAATATAACTTTTTGCAGTAGCCTACATAGCCTACATGCTATTTGAATATGTCTGCTGCTGTAATGAAATAATAAAAATCAATATAAGACCATAAAGCCAATGAAACGGTCAAATGGAATGAATGAATCTATAATATTGTATTAATTTAACACAACACCGTCTTAAGATTCTTCACACATGCAGTCCAAGCCTCTATAGAACTATTTCAATGTTTTGCTTTTTGACACGTGCTAACTACCTAGTTAGACAACACTAGTTCGCTAACAAGCTAGGTGACGTGTTCCAATTACCAAGTTAGCTCCAGTAACGTGATACACTTTTATACTTTAAATACGCACCCACCAACTAAAATAGCAGGACCCCACTGGTGTATTACGCTATATTTAATAAGGCTCTGAAATACATTGAATGAGCAAGGGTGATACCAGGGCAGCGTTAATGTGTTAATGCAGTAGTCCCATTCTTGCTGTAACCTTTAGTTCAGTCCTGCTGAACTTGTAGTCCGTAGTCGACCGTCCGTAGTCGGCCGTCCGTAGTCGGCCGACCGCCACTGGGTAGTCAACTGTTGTTTTCTATATCGTCAATATCTTTGCTGGAATATTAGGGCCTTATCCTCTGTGGATAAGTAGTTAGCAGCACGCCTCAATATTATAATAACCGTTTTATAGTAATAGTTCTCAACCTATGCAAAAATGGCGGAAACGTATCTATATTTAGTTAAATGAACATTGACCACCCGGACAAAACTCACAATAAGTCAAGACAATGGATAACTTTAAGTTTAACTTATAGACTTGAGTTCACTATTCAAAACTTGTCATGACAAATAGAGTTAAAGAGAAGAAATAACTTCACGTAACTTAATGGGGCTATCCTTTTTACAGATATGATAGGAGTTAAGAAATGAACAAGAACAAGAATCAGAAAAAGTGGTAAAGGCGAACCCAATACAGTTCATCCACTTCACAGTACCTCTCAGCCCTCCTAAACATGTCCCACACCCCCTTAGACTCTCCTTACGGTTGTACATGAGCGGTGCTGTTCGCTGCGATGCCCGCTGTGATCCACCCAGCTAAACGCAGACTCGTCTCACAAACAGGGAGAAGCCGGCTCGGGGGGAGGTGGGGGGGGTGCTTAGCTGCAGGTGTGGCAGATGTCGCGTTGTGATGCCACTCAACTGCTCCCTCCTGCCAGGCTCTGCCCTAACCACTTCCTCCCTGTCTGACTGACTGCTGTCCTCCTGTTCATCATGCTGTCTGTCTGTCTGTCTGCCTGGTTGTCTGTCTGATTGCCTATCCGGTATCCTGCTGTTGATAGGTCATGTCCGTCTACCGTGTCTGATTGTCTGTCGGAATGGTCTCCTCCTGTTCCGATGTCCGTCCGTCTGTCTCTCTGTCTGACTGACTGGTCATCTGTCTCTCTGTATTACTGTCTGTCTGATCATGGTCGGTTTGACTTCCTGTCTCTTTGGCTGGCTGTCTGTCGGTCTGCATGTGTCTCTATGGTCCCATTTGCCATGTCTCCCTGTCTGTCCACCTGGCGTTCCGCTGTCTGTCTGCTCCCTCCCTCTCTCCCAGCTGTGGCTGTGTCTGGCTCCAGGGTCTCCGGTAACATCTGTCCTCCCAGCAGTGCTTCCTTCCAGGTACATCGTCAGCACCGGCCAACGCCCCCAGGCCCAGGGTAACGCCCCCCCACCACCTCCAAAATAAACATAAGGCAAGTGTGTGTGTGTGTGTGTGTGTGTGTGTGTGTGTGTGTGTGTGTGTGTGTGTGTGTGTGTGTGTGTGTGTGTGTGTGTTACGTTGGTTTGATGGTGGGGGGTGGCATAGTTATAATAGTAATTGTTATAATTGCCCAGGGTAACAAACTGCCCCCCCACCACCTCCAAAATAAACATAAGGCAAGAGGGTGTGTGTGTGTGTGTGTTTATGTTGGTTTGGTGGTGGGGGATGGCATAGTAAAAAATATTTGCATCCATTGAACATTTTTGGTGCTTTTGTTGTAATAGTTGCATTGAAAAAAAACTTGAACTTGAAGAGAATATCACTCAGCCACGCCATCATAAAATATGCACATTATGAATTACTATTTCACTTCAAATGTATAAAGTTAATCATTAGTCATCTTTGTGAATGAGTTAATTTTTGACTTATTTCGTTTAACAAGCAAAAATTGTTAATTTTCCTCTGATATCTCGTTTTCTGATCCAAATGCATAAGACGATTTTAAATGGAATCCCTGTTTTGAGCAATTCTAATTTCTAATTTTATTGCCGATGGACAAACTTATCCGGCATGATTACCATCACTGGTGCTATTTCCTCTATATCGGGGCGCCCCCTTGTGGTGATGCATGTTCAAACCTATCCATTACAACAAATACATTTTAAGATTATAAGATAAGATATATATTTTTTTTTTTTACTTTTGCATATACTTCTTTCTTGGGTTATCACTGTAAGTAACATCTCACATATTTAAGATTGTAGTTAAATTATCTGATTTCCAGAGGACCTTTCCCAAGAACAAATAACAACGTTAATCAGTCTGTTCATTATTAAAAACTTCAAGAAAAGCTTAAAAAAGATATGAGAGATATTATCGTTGTGCACTGTTTCTTCTGTTGTATTATTATGTTATGACATTGATCATAAATCGATCCAGTTAAAGTGTAAATTTCAACAAAAAAGCACAGTTATGAACCAAAGAGAACACAAGAGAGACAGAGAATAGAGAAACAGGTCGGGTCAATTATTATTTTGGGATATGAAAATAATTATCATTATAACATTCATAATATCAATAAAGAATACTAATAAATAATTAAATAAATAAATAAAAAATAACGTTTTTAAAAGTTATCCCTTTTGTGTGTCCCTGTTGTGCGTGTTTATGTGTATATTTGTGTGCATGTGTGTGTGTGGTTGCATGTGTGTGTGTGTGTGTGTGTGTGTGTGTGTGTGCATGTTTGTTTGTGTGTGTGTGTGTGTGTGTGTGTGTGTGTGGTTGTGCGTGTGCATGTGTGTCTGTGTGTGGTCGTGCGCGTGTGTGTAGACACCATGGTTCCAGTGTTGGCATCATGCTAACATTTTACCAAATATCATCGTTGGCCGGATGTTTATTTCAGCACATGCCGCGAGGAAGAACGACCCCCCCCCCCGCCCCCCCCCCACCTCCCCCCCCTTGTCCCCATCCCAGAGCCTCCCCTTAGCAGACGGCCGAGACATCACGCCTCACCTGCTCCTCCTCCGCCCCTGCTGAGAACACCGGGGCTCCTCCGTGTTTACCCCAAAGACCCAGAAAGTGGCAACGCGTGTTGACAGTGTTGTACATGATCTGCTGGGGAGGTAGACCCTGTGATGGGGCCAGCTCCCTCCCCCCCACCGACCCCCTACTGTAGGCATTAGGGGCACGCTGGAACCTTCTCATTTGGCCAGATGGGGCCAGTCATTATCTGATGGGGTGACACACGCTCACACTCTGGCTCCCCCGGCCCCTGGCAGCCTGGAGGTGATTAGACAGGCTTTTGGAGTGTGCTTCCTCCTACTGTTCCATCCTGTCAAGGACTCACCTTGGTTTAGTAGAGTTGCGTGTGGCCCTGTTTCCCCGTTATGCATTGGAAATGCTTCTGTTTTGGAATGTGATTGTGGATGGTAAAGTTTAGGGAGGGGGGTTGGTTCAGGTATGGTCTGATTAAGGATTTACACGCCATAATGGCAAGACACAAAAGATACGTCTCAAATCAAATGCATTTAGTATTTAATAAGATGTTTCAGAAACGTCTAATTAATGATAACAATGCAGTACAATACATAATGTTAACAATACAGAACTGTTCTTGGTTTACCTATTGTTGTATTTTTGTATGTATTTTACTCGGTTTGAATTTTAACCTAAGGATGGCAGCAAACTCACAGATTTGGTTTAGTGTGTAGTTGTTCTTTACTGTCCATATACACATACAGTTGTTGCACACGGAAATACTCCCTGGAATATTATCATTATCATTGAGGTCATCATTATCATGGGAGAATCTAGGTCAAAAGTAAAATCAATAAACCATTACCACATTCAGGCAAATAAATAATACAGAAAAGCATATTGTTTTCACAGTAGTGGAGATATTCTGTAATTGATATAATGCTAGTTGGTCCCTGTTTGTGGTTATGGGTTAAAGTAATCCATATACATACTCTTCATGTGTGTATTTTCCTGTACATACCTTCTCTCTTTGTCAAGGTGAGGATTTCCCGCCTTGCCTGATCACTTACCTTGGAGGTATTCTTCACAGATAAAGGGGGTTGTGTCAAAGCTGAAAGGAATTTAATGCCTGTCCTCTTTTCCCAGATAGTATGCAAACTTTACCACAGACACACACACACACACACACACACACACACACACACACACACACACACACACACACACACACATCCATGAGCACACACACATATACATAGCCAGGAGCAATGCTTTCCCTGCTCTCTGCATGGAGCTCAGGTGTGCAGTTACCTGCTGAGGTGCTCAGAGTCAGTATATCGTGGATCTTACATTGGGTCAGCAGGGACAGGTAGGACACGCTTTCTTGAAAAAGACGCCTAATTCAAAAGGAAATCTTGTGTTGGGTTTCAGAAGACATGTTGGTGTGGATCGAGGAACTGGTTAGGGTTAGACTTACATCAGGTACAGCGTTGGTTCAGCCTTGAGAATGAGTCGTCAGGTTATTAGAACAAGACGTGTAACATAACGTGAATGTTCAAATGTTGAACAATGATTTAGCTTTGGGATCGCTCAAATTTAACATTTAACTGAGCTTCCCAATTTGATGTAAATGTGTGGAATAGAGTGAGCATAAGCTGCCAACACACATGATAAATGTTCTTTATCCTGATTAAACATACGTTTTTAATGTTTGCTTTCATGTAAAGGCTGGGAAACTGTCCAGACACCCATGCTAATCCCAACTGTGGTTAAAAAAAATTAACACTATAAAAACCCTATTAAAACCCTATTATTAGTTAGTGTGTGTTTGGAGTCTTAGAAATGCAAATAGACAGGGCATCGCAGTGCTTCTGTTTACGTGGATAAGTAGCTGTCATGTTAGTCTAACCTAGGGAGTTACAATCAACCCATCGGCTAGGGTTAGGGTTGGGTTAACTAACTAACTGACATTCATTTCGGATGCATAGATCAGGACCTCACAGAGAGAGAGCTGTTGGTGCAAACTCCTTAAATGATTGCGTAGGTGTAAGTGTAAAAAAGTAAAAGTGTCTCAAAGAACTGTACTGGTTCCTTATCCCCAACTGTCAGGGCCCTAATTAGACCTCAACCTTTAATTTGATCCAAGAGGTATATTTATTGTATTACAGATCTGGATGGAAGGTTCATCAGCATAAAGTGAGAGAGTGAGTTGATCTGGGATCAGGACCCCTTGTGTCTGTGCTGGGAAGGTTGTGGCCATTTGTTAATACCAAGACGTTAATTGAATCGCCTTACTGCGAATTGCATTTGATTTGTATGCAGTCTTGTTTGAGTCAAGAGTACTGATTTTGTCAGTTGATTCTGCTAGGAGAAATCTTCTTTTCAGCCCATTCTGTGCATAATCCATTGCAAATAAACATATTAAGAATACAATTATTGAAGTCTAATATAAAAGTCTGGTTAGCTGATTATGAGTTTTCAGAGCTGCACACAGTCAACAAATGAATAGATTAAAATACAAATTGTGAAATCTGAGATATGGGCATTTATCAGTTGAAACCTTCATTATGAAATGCAGTTCATGATTAAAGCCTCTTGCACACTGGGATGCTAAAGTTATTGTACAACATGTTTTCAGCAGCTAGTGCCACTGTGTTACGGCGGTGATAGCACATGGCTAATGGAAAGGCTATTCAATGTGTTATGGACACAGTAGTGGGTTCAAAAAGTGATCTTGACGGGTTAGCATTCCATGTCCTTCTGCACTGCTAATCTGTGTACAATGAGAGCAGGCCCCCAGGTGTTCACATTAATGTCAACCTATGCCTACAGGGCCAAGATGTCCTACAAGCTCCTCTAACATACACACACAGCTCTCTCTGTTAAATATATATGTATTAAGTCATATATATTCACCTTTTATTTAAACTTGTTGTATGTATAACTGAGAATAGTCAAGTGCACCATCATTAAAATATAATTATATATCAACGTATGTCAAATTCCACAATTTATAGGGTGGCTGTAAATTATCTTTAATCTATAAGTCTTTAACATTATGGCATCAGATTAGCTGGATTGGCTCAATGCTGCTGGACGTGGTTTTATTAAAGTGTGCAGTCGGTCCTCAGTGTTAGGGTCTTCTTAAAGCCTGGAACAGATCTGCTTTGGAGAGAGCTGCCAACTGTCCCTGTGTCCCTCAGACCTTTGGCTTTGTGACGCTGCCAGGGGAAATCTGCACAAATTCTTAGTACACTTAGATACATGTTTGTACTCACAGCATTACGTCAACCCTGTATATATAATTTGAAATGAAAACTAAAGAGATAAAATAGTTTGCTCATTTCTTTATTTAGCTAAATGAGAGATCCCTATGGCTTCTCAGTGAGAGAGACATGGTGGGTTTGATCACAAAATAATGACCTTAAAGCTTTCATGCTAAAATATTGCTGCTTTTCAGCTTGACAATTAATTATTGGGCTGCCACAAGTACTAAGCCTTTCTCGGCTGTCTGTGAACCTGCACTGTCCTTTAATTCTTAGCTGATCTAAACCAGCATGGTTTAGATCAGCACCTGTACTTGTAAGTAAGTGTTGAGTCTTAAGTGATCTAAACCATTGCTCTGCTGTCTGTGAACCTGGCATTTAAATGTTGATTCATAGCTGATTTAAACCATTGCTCTGCTGTCTGTCTACCTGTCCTTTAAGTTTTGATTCTTAGCTGATCCAAACCATTCCTCTTCTGTCTGTGTACCTGTCCTTCAAGTGTTGATTCTTAGCTGATCCAAACCATTGCTTTGCCTCTACAGCAGCTCCAGCCCTCCAGCCCCACAAGATGATCTGTGTCCTGCTGCTCTTGTGTAAGTTCCATGGCCGGGCATCTGGATGGTTAGAGGCACACCGCCAAGATCCTGCCAGGGAAGATCCTGCCGAGGAGAGAACAACAGCACTACCCAGCCAGGGTTTGGCCCCGGCATGGGCAGGATTAGACGTTTGAGTTCCTAGCAGGGGCCTGTCACACTCTGCCATCTTAGGGAGTGAATCCTGCGTTCTGCAGACGTGTGATCACTTGCTTAATACCAGGGCAGAATATTTCCACTTGTAGCTGCATGCTTCATTCCCACCAAATACAGGATTCATGATTAACTTTACTATCCTACAAAGTGGAATATTTGACTTGGGCTGAACCCCAGGGTAGCTGTGAAAGACAAACATTCCACCTAAAAAATAAAGCATGAGAGATAATGTTGAATAAAGACATACAGCAAGGTCCCTTAAAGCACCTTTATACAATCAAAACAGAAACTCAAAAATAAAAGCAATAATCTGCAAAAATGTAATGAAAGACTGTAGATGTATTCCTTAACAGCAAGACAGGCAATAATACAACAGGAATGGTATTTGAATTGAACCTTCCCCTCTCAGGTACAGCATGATAGTACAGAGCCAATTGAAAAGAATTGAAGAAGAAGAAGAACTGTCAGCCGCTGTTCAAATCTGAGGGTGTGTTGTGATTGATAATGAAAAACTCAACACTGAATCTCTTTTTTATGAAGAACATTATCACTAAAGAAAATACATTTGGGGTGGGCGGATGGTTAATTGATGTGGAAATGATATAGTAAATCGAAAAAACATTTTAATTAAATTCATTAAATGTATTTCCTATTTTAGACTTTCTTTACTAATTATAATGGTCTCAAGGCTTGATGCTCTCAACATGGCGATTCCACTTTCCCCCACTCCACAGATCTATTAGATCCGCTCTAGTGTTTTGCTTCTTGTTGCGTTGCATTCGTGTTAGTTTATTGGTCTGTCTGTGAACTTTGAAGTACAAAAAACGAGTCTTGCTGTCATTCTAAAATGAAGAAATGAATGAACTGGGGGTGGCAATTTGCAAGTGGTTCTGTCTAGATACAGTATTCCAGTCACATGGGAATGAATCTAGTCAGAACGATGGACTGCTAAGAGCAAAGAGCTTTTGGTCCAATCCTGCTCTCAACCATTCTCCTGCTGTCTCGTGTCTCCAGTGGTGGTGCCTGGTGCACTTCTCCAGGAGGAGTGCCACGGGAGCTCCTGTAATCCCCAGCTTGGTGACCTGATGGTGGGTCGGGCTGCTCAGCTATCAGCCTCCTCGACCTGCGGCCTGGATGGGCCCGAGAACTACTGCATCATCGGATACCTGGAGGTTAGCGTCACGTCAGTGCTCAGAGAGCCTCATCCCGACCTTTGAACTTGAAGTGTAGTTATGATATTATCTTGGTTGTCTTTTGAGTGGATGCGCTTATTTAAGTTTTGTAATCAAATACTTTCTTAATCGCATTTAAAAAAATGTGGATTAGCGCGACACAAGAATGATAATGCGGTATTTCAAGTGGTATTTATATAAGAGGTCGTAATTGGTAAGGAGATTGTGTTTCATGTTTAGTTTAAAATGTACTTTGTGCAACTGAATGTCTTAAGTAATTATGGGCTACAATTACCTCACACTCCCCCGGCTGGTGCTATCATTACTGCCTCAAAACAAAACCGCAATCGCTCCCTCTGTTTGCCATGCAAAGTTTTTATAGCAGGCACCTATTGTAACCGTAAATGTTACTACACATTGAAGAGGGCTTGGAGAGGGACTGGATGGTGATAGTGAAGACGGGGCAGGTAGCGGGTCCTGCTGCCGCTGACAGACTCACAGGGCTTCCTGGCCCTGGAGATGTTTCTCTTTCTCTCTCTAGACATGTCTTGATCCGCCACATTTAAAGGTCATTACCTTGCCTCTGCTCTGGGCCAATAATTTCATGTTTTCCATTCTGCATTCCCTTCTGCTGTCACACTTCTCACCCTTAAACCACTCTCTTCTCTATGCCTTGTCTATTCCCCTTTATCTGTCTGTCTGTCTTTCCCCTGCAGCTCTTTCCTTCATGGTCTTCTATCCTGTTTGGGGGGAAATCGCTGTAGCTTGTTAAATTGTTCTTGTCTGGGAGACCACCTGTTAATATAATCCAGATTGTCCTTTTGCTAGTAAGTCTTGAGTTTGATGTGATCTGAAATGGGAGGATAAAGAATGTTACACATCTGCCATTGTATTAATATCTGTATTAAAATATATCATTTTTTTTGCCAACCTCAAATCAGTAATTGTTCTCAAAGCTTTTGCAACACATATACAGTTACCTTTCAAAGTGAAAGAAGTGGTTCTGTAAGGATAATGTTCCTGTGGAGCCTGGTGAGCATGCAGACCTGGTCCAATGTGTTCTTCTGCTGTGGTTTCCACCAGGAGGAGCAGAAGTGCTTCACCTGTGACTCCAGGCAGCCTTACGACCGCCACAGTAACCCCGACAGCCACCTCATCCAGAACGCCATCACCATCTTCGACCCCGAACGCAGGATGCGCTGGTGGCAGTCTGAGCCCGGTGGGTGACAGATTTGTTTTACGCTACATGTCGTGTGATTGGACAGTGTTCGTAGCCAACCACATTTTGGTGTGTCATTTCGGAAGGCTTGTTCGTTGATGTCATCAGTGTGTCTTCAGTGTGTTTTCTGTGTGTAATCTTTCCGCGGGTGTTATATCTCAGCGTGTGTTCTATTTCAGTATGTCTGTGTGTAATATTTCAGTGTGTGTACTATTTCAGTGTGTGTGATATCTCAGTGTGTGTTTTATTTTAGTGTGTCTGTGGGTAATCTTTCAGTGTGTTATATGTCAGTGTGTCTGTATGTAATATTCAGTGTGTGTAATATTTCAGTATATGTAATCATTCAGTATGTGTTATATTTTGGCGTGTCTTTGTGTCATATGTCAGTGTGTCTGTGGGTCGTGTTGTATAACGTGTGTCTGTCTGCACACTGCAGGCGTCCATCAGGTCAGCATTCAGCTGAACCTAGAGACCCTGTTCCAGTTCAGCCACCTGGTGCTCACCTTCAAGGTACCGGGGGAAGATTCCCGTTCAGCTTGAGCGTCTGTAGCGAGTGCGTGTGTGCCTGCGTGTTCTCATCGAGGGGGGCGTGTCGCCTGCAGAGCTTCCGCCCGGCCGCCATGCTGGTGGAGCGCTCCAAGGACTTTGGCCGGACGTGGAAGGTGTTCCGCTACTACGCAGAGGACTGTGCGGCCCACTTCCCCTGGGTCTCGGCCGAGCCGGCGGACAGCGTGGACGACGTGGTCTGTGACAGCAGATACTCGGGCTCACAGCCGTCCACCGACGGAGAGGTACTCCACCACGGCCATGCACACGCACTCATATGTGGCAGGGACGTTGCTTACATTACATGGACGTTATGCACATTACATGGACGTTACATACATTACATTCATTACATTACATACAATAGATACATTACATGGACATTTCATACATTACATGGACGTTGCATATATTACATGGAAATTAAACACATTACAGGGACATTACACACGTTACATGGCCATTACATACATTACATACATTACATTACATAGAATAGATACATTACATCGACATTTCATACATTACATGGACGATTCATACATTACATGGAAATTAAACACATTACAGGGACATTACATACGTTACACAAATGACATTACATACATTACATGGACATTACATACATTACTTTTTACATACAATAGATACGTTACATGGACATTACATACATTACACGGACCAAAAAAACATACAGAAGGGATGTTAGATTCTCTCTTTTTTTGTCGCTACAGGTGGTTTTAAAAGCTCTGGATCCTATATTTGATATTGAAGACCCGTACGCACCCAACATTCAAGGTTTGAATACTTTTCATTCCCTGCTGGACAGATTCAACTGGCAAAATTGTTTCCACATATTACGTTTCAATGTGTATATTTGACGTTAAGAGGGAATCTACAACAATGACGGTAGACTCATAAAACAACAAAACAAAAATAAATATTAAATACACAAAATAACTAAAACATTCATAACATCAGAAACGATCTTCAGATGTGTTTTTCATCACCAACAACATTTCCCACAATGCCCAGAGCTGATCACCTTGACCAACATCCGGGTTAACCTCACCCGCCTGTTCACACTGGGCGACACCCTGCTGGGCCGCCGGCGCAGGAACCCCCAGGACAAGTACTACTACGCCCTGTACGACATGGTGGTGCGGGGCAGCTGCTTCTGCAACGGCCACGCCAGCATGTGCATGCCTGTCGACGCCAGCAGAGGAGACGTCTTCAACGAGCCCGGCATGGTAGGGCTGCTCCGACCTACCGCAGGACGCTTCTCATTTCAATTAGACCACATTCTACTGAGATTCTACTGAGATTATAATCTGTTGGGATCATCATCATATTGGATGAATTTAATTTAATTGGATTCAGATCAGATTCAGTTGAATTTGCTTGGATTTATATTAAATTAGATTACGTTGGATTGGATTGGATTGGATCGGATTATATTATATTAAATTAGATAATATTAAAGCCCCTACTAAACCACCAGAGTGTGGTATAATATGAAGAGAGTAGAATAGATTTTATTTTATTAATAGAGTGTAGTAGATTCCTCAGGATACCAGACATTTTATTGCATTTTATATTAACGCCTGCATTACACACACACTCTTGCAGTAAACGGAGGTCTCCCTTGGTCAATTATGTTATTTAGAAACACAGTGACCAGAGAAGCAATCTTTTCTACAGAAGGATGGTGTTTGTGTTCTGGTGTATCAACCATCAGCAACCGTCAGACACGAGTGGTGCTGTTTAGTAGCTTGGTTGATTTGATTTAGTTTTCCTTGACCACACACTGTTGAATGAACACACAGGTACACGGACGGTGTGTGTGCCAACACAACACGGCAGGGGACAACTGTGAGAGATGCCAAGACATTTACAACGACGCCCCCTGGCGGCCAGGCAGTGACGACGAACCCAGCACCTGCAAGAGTAAGACATTGTTAGAGCTGTAGTGGAAGCTACCGTTCAAGTTAAACCATTTACAGACCATAGTTACAGTCTGAGATTGTCCTGCAGTGGTTTTGTAAATCAAATAAAATGATTTATAGAGGAACATTCCCTGGATGCATTGACAGGTGGATGAGTGTGTTTCATTCTTAGGAAACGTCCTAT